>NC_086327.1:60111574-60299074 GCF_036172605.1 Pelobates fuscus | reverse complement strand
TCATCATCATCTCCCCATCATCATCATCATCATCATCATCATCATCATCATCATCTCCCCATCATCATCATCATGATCATCATCTCCCCATCATCATCATCATGATCATCATCATCTCCCCATCATCATCATCATCATCATCATCATCATCTCCCCATCATCATCATCATCATCATCTCCCCATCATCATCATCATGATCATCATCATCTCCCCATCATCATCATCATCATCATCATCTCCCCATCATCATCATCATCATCATCTCCCCATCATCATCATCATCATCATCATCATCTCCCCATCATCATCATCATCATCATCATCTCCCCATCATCATCATCATCATCATCTCCCCATCATCATCATCATCATCATCATCTCCCCATCATCATCATCATCATCATCATCATCTCCCCATCATCATCATCATCATCATCTCCCCATCATCATCATCATCTCCCCATCATCATCATCATCATCATCATCATCATCATCTCCCCATCATCATCATCATCTCCCCATCATCATCATCATCATCATCATCTCCCCATCATCATCATCATCATCATCTCCCCATCATCATCATCATCATCTCCCCATCATCATCATCTCCCCATCATCATCATCATCATCATCATCATCATCTCCCCATCATCATCATCTCCCCATCATCATCATCATCATCATCATCATCATCATCTCCCCATCATCATCATCATGATCATCATCTCCCCATCATCATCATCATGATCATCATCATCTCCCCATCATCATCATCATCATCATCATCTCCCCATCATCATCATCATCATCATCTCCCCATCATCATCATCATCATCTCCCCATCATCATCATCTCCCCATCATCATCATCATCATCATCTCCCCATCATCATCATCTCCCCATCATCATCATCATCATCATCATCATCATCATCTCCCCATCATCATCATCTCCCCATCATCATCATCATCATCATCTCCCCATCATCATCATCATCATCTCCCCATCATCCTCATCATCATCATCATCTCCCCATCATCCTCATCATCATCATCATCTCCCCATCATCATCATCATCATCATCATCATCTCCCCATCATCATCATCATCATCATCTCCCCATCATCATCATCATCATCATCATCATCATCATCTCCCCATCATCATCATCATCATCATCTCCCCATCATCATCATCATCATCATCATCATCATCCCATCATCCCATCATCATCATCATCATCATCATCATCTCCCCATCATCATCATCATCATCATCATCTCCCCATCATCATCATCATCATCATCATCTCCCCATCATCATCATCATCATCATCATCTCCCCATCATCATCATCATCATCATCTCCCCATCATCATCGTCATCATCATCATCTCCCCATCATCATCATCATCATCTCCCCATCATCATCATCATCATCATCATCATCTCCCCATCATCATCATCTCCCCATCATCGTCATCATCATCATCTCCATCATCATCTCCCCATCATCATCATCATCATCATCATCATCATAATCATCATCATCATCTCCCCATCATCATCATCTCCCCATCATCATCATCATCATCATCATCATCTCCCCATCATCATCATCATGATCATCATCATCTCCCCATCATCATCATCATCATCTCCCCATCATCATCATCATCATCATCATCATCTCCCCATCATCATCATCATCATCATCATCTCCCCATCATCATCATCATCATCATCATCATCATCTCCCCATCATCATCATCATCATCTTCTCCCCATCATCATCATCATCATCATCTCCCCATCATCATCATCATCATCTCCCCATCATCATCATCTCCCCATCATCATCATCATCATCATCATCATCATCTCATCATCATCATCTCCCCATCATCATCATCATCATCATCATCATCTCCCCATCATCATCATCATCATCATCTCCCCATCATCATCATCATCATCATCATCTCCCCATCATCATCATCATCATCATCATCATCTCCCCATCATCATCATCATCATCATCATCATCATCTCCCCATCATCATCATCATCATCATCTCCCCATCATCATCATCATCATCATCATCTCCCCATCATCATCATCATCACCATCATCTCCCCATCATCATCATCATCATCTCCCCATCATCATCATCATCATCTCCCCATCATCATCATCATGATCATCATCTCCCCATCATCATCATCATGATCATCATCATCTCCCCATCATCATCATCAACATCTCCCCATCATCATCATCATCATCTCCCCATCATCATCATTATCATCATCATCATCTCCCCATCATCATCATCATCATCATCTCCCCATCATCATCATCATCATCTCCCCATCATCATCATCATCTCCCCATCATCATCATCATCTCCCCATCATCATCATCATCATCTCCCCATCATCATCTCCCCATCATCATCATCTCCCCATCATCATCATCATCTCCCCATCATCATCTCCCCATCATCATCATCTCCCCATCATCATCATCTCCCCATCATCATCATCATCTCCCCATCATCATCATCTCCCCATCATCATCATCTCCCCACCGCACAGCCTGAATCTGTGGAACTGTTTTGGACATGAAAATATGCTTGTGGTCGGTCATAAGGGACTTCCAGCTAACTCTTCTTTTATGAAGATTGAATGTATAGTCTTAAAGTTATAAAAATGTATGTTTAAATTGTACGTTATAATTGGGTTACCTCTCAGGCTAAGGGGAGGGAATCTGTGGGAGGTAACCATTGTGTGAGTGGGTAATGTTTAATTGGATGTGGGCGTCTCCCTTGCAGGGGAGAATTGCATAAAAGCAGAGTGTGTGTAATTAAACCAGAGTTCCTCTTGACCCTCAATACGTAGCCTTGTCTCGTTATTGGAGGGAACTGCTATATCACACTGGGGATTGCTATGCTCTGCATACTCCCTTGAGCTTTTATCACTTAGTTCTTGTTCCTGATACCCTCTCCTGGAGGAGAGGTCTTCCCCACACGGTCCTGAATGCTGGAGGTTCATTCCAGTGTGGACGGAAGACGGCGCGGCTCCAGTTAAGCTACGGCGGTTGTGGAATCTGCGGTGGTTGTGGTGTCCAGTGCGGTGCTTGTGGTCCTCGACGCAAGCTAGGAAGCGTCCATCAACGGAAGGTGTCCGTTACAGGGAGCACTGACTGTCCCAATTTATTACACACACAACCCTGTATTAAACAGAGAGCACTGACTGTCCAGGGATATTATACACAGACAGTAATTGATAGCTGTGCTGCAAAATGTCCTTGGAATTTTTTTTCAAATGTTGGCAACTATGGCACTGTATCAAAGGAAATGTGTTTGTTTTTTTCAATAATCCCTGGTGGAAAATAATGAATCAACACATTTTGTCGGGGGTGGGGCTTAAAATGCGGCAGGGGCGGGGTCAAACTGCGGCGAGGGCGGGGTTGAATGTGCCCCCCTACTTTTGTCCCTGGCCCACCCTGTGCCCCCCCCCTAAAAATGAATCCTAGAAACGCCACTGTTCAATAGTAACTGTAACGGATGCACTGGCACCCCGACTGGGTACCTCCGTTAATGGATGCTCCTAGCGCTTCCAGAGGACTCCAAGCACTCCACCAGACACCATAAGCACCGCAGGCTGCAGCTATCTCCCTTCAGAACGAAGCAGGAACAAGCTCTTACAAGAGCTCAGTGATTATAGCAAGGGAATATGCCTAGCATAGCAATCCCTTATAGCAGATTCCCCCAATAAGAGACAGGACTCAAGTTGAGGGTAAAAATAGAACTCTCTGGCTGGAAAGAAGTAATCCAATTACCTCCCAGCACAGAGACAGACTCCATTAACCACATGGTTACAGAAAGACATAAAAACACTTTAAAATACAGAAAGTTACTTTTTATCCATAACACACAGACATTTCACATATCCCCAGATAGCTGGGATCTGAGCGCACAAAACTACCGAATAGCGCGCAGATCCTATTCACACAGTACAATTGCCATGGAGCTAAAGTCTTTCCCATAGTCTTTCATTATATGAATAGGCTCCATGGTATAGCTATCTGGGGTATCACATTCCCATAAAGTCTGGTCCATAGTCCAAAGGCAGCAGGCGGGCAACCAGGCTTCTCCAGTTCACAGTGGCGAAGTTGGTTTCGCCACAATTCTCCCCTTTACCAATTAGACTAACAGGGTATCTGACCTCCTGCCGGTCAGTGCCCTGGTTAGTCCAGCAACCCACCCACAAAACAGAAACAGCAGTACAGCCCACCCACAATAACTGGTTACTACACCTGGGTAGGGGAGAACTTTGTCCAGGTCCAGGTGTCTCACCACGGCTGTGTGGGGGACTGGTAGTCTGCCCTGGTGGGTTGCTGAGTGGGCAGAGACCAGCGGTACTCTGCCCTGGTGCCAGTACTACCGCGGAAGTAGCCTGGTTGGAGCCTGGTTGTGGGAGGGAGAGACCAACTGTCTCCCCTCTGGCTATACTGCTCTGTGGCTGGGGGACAGGACCGACCGTCCCTATCCCTTGGGCTGTAAGTGCAGAGACTACGGTCCCATCTGCACAGTTGTGGGGCTTAACATCTCCCCTTGGTGGGTTAGGCTGCCGCTGGAGAGAGGGTGTAACAAGCTCCTCCCTCTGGACAGTAAACTGCCGCTGGGGAGAGAGGTTAGCAGCCTCCTCTCCCTGCCACTCTCTCTGCTGGTGGAAAGGGAGACCAGCTGTCTCCCCTTTCATTCTCTTGTCCTGCTGCTGGGGTGCGAGACTGACGGTCTCTGCTCCCTGCAGGACACACTGCCGCTGGGGAGGAAGGACGGCACCTTCAGCTCCCTGGGGTACACACTGCCGCTGGGGAGGAAGGACGGCACCTTCTGCTCCCTGGGGTACACACTGCCGCTGGGGAGGAAGGACGGCACCTTCGGCTCCCTGGGTTACACACTGCCGCTGGGGAGGACGGATGACACCATCAGCTCCCTGGGGTACACACTGCCGCTGGGGTGGAAGGACGATACCTTCTGCTCCCTGGGACACACACTGCCGCTGGGGAGGACGGACGACACCATCAGCTCCCTGGGGTACACACTGCCGCTGGGGAGGAAGGACGCACCTTCCGCTCCCTGGGGTACACACTGCCGCTGGGGAGGAAGGACGATACCTTCTGCTCCCTGGAACACACACTGCCGCTGGGGAGGACGGACGACACCATCAGCTCCCTGGGGTACACACTGCTGCTGGGGAGGAAGGACGATACCTTCTGCTCCCTGGGACACACACTGCCGCTGGGGAGGACGGACGACACCATCAGCTCCCTGGTATAAACACTGCCGCTGGGGAGGAAGGACGACCCCTTCATCTCCCTGGGATACACACTGCCGCTGGGGAGGAAGGACGGCACCTTCTGCTCCCTGGGTTACACACTGCCGCTGGGGAGGACGGACGACACCATCAGCTCCCTGGCGTACACACTGCCACTGGGGAGGAAGGACGGTACCTTCTGCTCCCTGGGACACACACTGCCGCTGGGGAGGACGGACGACACCATCAGCTCCCTGGGTTACACACTGCCGCTGGGGAGGATGGACGACACCATCTGCTCCCTGGGGTACACACTGCCGCTGGGGAGGAAGGACTGCACCTTCTGCTCCCTGGGCTACACACTGCCGCTGGGGAGGACGGACGACACCATCAGCTCCCTGGGGTACACACTGCCGCTGGGGAGGAAGGACGGCACCTTCTGCTCCCTGGGCTACACACTGCCGCTGGGGAGGATGGACGACACCATCAGCTCCCTGGGTTACACACTGCCGCTGGGGAGGATGGACGACACCATCAGCTCCCTGGGGTACACACTGCCGCTGGGGAGGAAGGACTGTACCTTCTGCTCCCTGGGACACACACTGCCGCTGGGGATCTGGGCCGACTGCCCAGCATCCCTGTAGGGCCGGTAGAGAGACCTCGGTCCCATCTCCACCTGCCTGCTGGGGGCCTTTCCAGTACCACTCCATGCAGTCCTCTACTTTGGGTTTCTCTGGTTTGTGTTGGAGGAGGATATCGGCTACCTCATCTCCTTGACCATGTCTCACCATTAACAGGATGAAATCGTACTCAAGATCACGTGACCTCTGGTTCTCTTGAAGCAGTTGCTGCACAGCTGCATCAACAATCTCCTTCCGGGGATTCGGGCCATATTTGGCTATTCTTCTCAGTACCTCAGTATCAAAATCTACGCCTTCATATCGATAGAACATGACTGCTGGTGGGGACGCTGTACGGGTACTGGCGTTGCCCTCACTTTGTAAATCCAGGGGATGGTGTTACCTGTAGCTGTCCTTCTGGTTGTAGGAACGATCCCGCCGCTTGCCACCAATGTAACGGATCCACTGGCACCCCGACTGGGTACCTCCGTTAATGGATGCTCCTAGCGCTTCCAGAGGACTCCAAGCACTCCACCAGACACCATAAGCACCGCAGGCTGCAGCTATCTCCCTTCAGAACGAAGCAGGAACAAGCTCTTACAAGAGCTCAGTGATTATAGCAAGGGAATATGCCTAGCATAGCAATCCCTTATAGCAGATTCCCCCAATAAGAGACATGACTCAAGTTGAGGGTAAAAATAGAACTCTCTGGCTGCTAGCTTGCAGCCCTTTTTATTAGGTGCTCCCATGAAGGGGAGGGACACACACAGTAACGTACATTAACCAATCACACAATAGTTACATCCCACACATAGCCCTCCCCTCTACCTGTAAACTAATTATCTGTACACACAGGGACATACAATTATCATAGGTAGGGAAAATACAGTTTTTACACAACATTCATAACTCCCAAAATATACATCACATTCGCATAAAAATACATATTCACAATCAATCCATTCAGGGGAACAACATACTCAAAAATCATACGAATTGGACCAGGGGTTCAAAAGTTAGTACAAATGTGCATTTGACCTTCTGGAAGCATGGTTTTACAGGGCCCCCTATCCTGGAGACAATGGGGGGAAGTAATCCAATTATCCAGGACTAGAGGCAGACTCCATTAACCACATGGTTGCAAAACGACATAAAACACTTTAAAATACATAAAGTCACATTTTACAAATAACACACAGACATTTCACTTATCCCCAGATAGCTCAGGTCTGAGTGCACATTATTAGGTGAATGGCACTCAGACCAACCGAATACAGTTTAATCGCCATGGAGCCAAAGTCTTTAATCACACGAATAGGCTCCATTGCATAGCTATCTGGGTTACCAAAGCTCACACAGGGCAAGTACCAAATGACCCCACTGTATTTAAAGGGCCAGAATGAGTGACATATACTCTGGTATGGCCGAATACTGTTTTTAAAGGGCCCAATCTCCCAGGGCCATAGTCCAAAGGCAGCAGGCGGGCAGCCAGGCTTCTCCAATGCAATGTGGCGAGATTGCTTTCGTCACAGTAGCATTTGCAGATAGATGCAAACTTCAACAGTTTTTTGACCGGACACTCTCTTGAAATCAGCTTGCTAAACCTTTCTTAGTACAGGACTCTTCGCATCAGCACAGCGTAAAGCAATAAACTTTGGCTACAATTCTCACAAAATACACTTTTTTTATTATTATATTGCAATGACAAATACAATAGTTCTCAGACCAGTTAACCATTCGTTCTCATCCAATATGAATAATTCAAACCGGATTTTTTTAACTTTCCTAATTAGACTATTATCCCTAATTTCAGGTAGGTTTTTTTTTTTTTTTTTTTTTTTTTTTTTACAAATTACCAGTAAATATTCTTCCTGCAGTAAGGAATTTATATAACTAGATATCACTAAATCAGATTTCATAATAGTTGAAATCTGACCAGCCTTTTTATCCAGATGTTTTTAGTAAAATTAATTCAAATGAAATAAAACCAGCTTCTTTGTGTAGAATTTCTTTTAGACTTGGAGATATATCCTAGGAATTGTGATTGCAGGTATAAATGAGAATTGTGGGGAAATATGAAAGTTTTCAGTTGGAGAGACAAATTTTAATTTTTTTTTTAATTTTTGGGAAGTGCGAAAGTTAGGTGTCCTCATTCCTACACCAGATGTTAGATCTAAGATCTCTGCCTTTCACTTTTTTGTCCTTAATTTTGAAAGGAGAATCTTCCTTTGCGTCAGTGGTTCCCAACCCAGTCCTCAAGTACCCCCTAACAGTCCAGGATTTAGGGATTACCCTGTGGTGTCTAAGGTGTTTTTTAGAAAAAGGGGGAAAAAATAAACACTTTAGACACAACAGGGTAATCCCTAAATCCTGGACTGGTAGGGGGTACTTGAGGGATGGGAACCTCTGGTTTATCTTCCCAATAGAGCAAGGTGGGTGTGTCTTCCCTACAGGCTATCAAGAGTTTGGTCAGTAAATGGCATAACACCACCAGAAATTTGTCAGGAGTTCCAATTATCCTTTGTGTAAGGGGTTAACCGAATTTTGTGATGCAATTGATGTCATTTTTGGCTATCTTTATGCCTATCCGTCAAAGACCTGTCAGACTTCAAAGACTTTCTTTAGATGTCTCCTTTTTGTCCATAAAATTAGAATTTTGACACCACTGAACCCTTGTTCGCCTTTCCTTACAATGGAACTTTGTATCAATCCATAATATTTAAAGTTACATTAACTTGGTGTTCTCTGTAGTCCTGTATCTGGTTTTCTTGTGTGAATCTATATAGTAATGTGATATGCTGTCACATTACTATATGTTAGCCCATGAAGTTGACAATGCTCTGGTAGAATGTGTTCTTATCTTCATTGGAGGAGATTAACCTTTAGAGATATACGCTGTAACGGATCGCCTGGCACCCCGACTTGGTACCTCCGTTAATGGATGCTCCTAGCGCTTCCTGAGGACTCCAAGCACTCTAGCCGACACCACAATCACCGAATCAGAGAAGCATAGGAATCCTCTCTAGCATATGAATGCTGTAGACCGTTGAATAGGAACCATACGAATAGGCTTACACTCCTAGCAGTCAACTGGAACAGCATGCAATAAATCCTTCCCCCAATAATGAGACAACACTTCACTTTGAGGGTAAAACAGGAACTCTCTGGCTGCTAGCTTGCAGCCCTTTTTATTAGGTGCTCCCATGAAGGGGAGGGACACACACAGTAACGTACATTAACCAATCACACAATAGTTACATCCCACACATAGCCCTCCCCTCTACCTGTAAACTAATTATCTGTACACACAGGAAAATACAATTATCATAGGTAGGGAAAATACAGTTTTTACACAACATTCATAACTCCCAAAATATACATCACATTCGCATAAAAATACATATTCACAATCAATCCATTCATATCCTCTATCCTGGAGACAATGGGGGGAAGTAATTCAATTATCCAGGACTAGAGGCAGACTCCATTAACCTTATGGTTGCAAAACAACATAAAACACTTTAAAATACATAAAGTCACATTTAACACATAACACACAGACATTTCACATATCCCCAGATAGCTCAGGTCTGAGTGCACATTATTAGGTGAATGGCACTCAGACCAACCGAATACAGTTTAATCGCCATGGAGCCAAAGTCTTTAATCACACGAATAGGCTCCATGGCATAGCTATCTGGGTTACCACAGCTCACACAGGGCAAGTACCAAATGACCCCACTGTATTTAAAGGGCCAGAATGAGTGACATACACTCTGGTATGGCCGAATACTGTTTTTAAAGGGCCCAATCTGGCCCTGTACTGCTGTTTCTGTTTTGTGGGTGGGTTGCTGGACTAACCAGGGCACTGACCGGCAGGAGGTCAGATACCCTGTTAGTCTAATTGGTAAAGGGGAGAATTGTGGCGAAACCAACTTCGCCACTGTGAACTGGAGAAGCCTGGTTGCCCGCCTGCTGCCTTTGGACTATGGACCAGACTTTATGGGAATGTGATACCCCAGATAGCTATACCATGGAGCCTATACATATAATGAAAGACTATGGGAAAGACTTTAGCTCCATGGCAATTGTACTGTGTGAATAGGATCTGCGCGCTATTCGGTAGTTTTGTGCGCTCAGATCCCAGCTATCTGGGGATATGTGAAATGTCTGTGTGTTATGGATAAAAAGTAACTTTCTGTATTTTAAAGTGTTTTATGTCTTTCTGTAACCATGTGGTTAACGGAGTCTGCTTCTAGCCCTGGATAATTGGATTACTTTCCTCTTTGTCTCCAGGATAGAGGCCTATGTAAAACCTGTCTAAACTGGTTTGCCATGCGGCTAGTAAGGGACAAAATATACTTTTAGTAACTTTTGAACCCCTGGTCGGATTCATGCCATTTTTTAATATGTTGTTCCCCTGAATTGATTGATTGGATATTGGATATGTATTTTTATGTGAATGTGATGTATGGTTTTAGAGTTATGAAAGTTGTGTAAAAAGTATATTTTAACTGTATGTATAATGGGATTATGTGTCACACTAAGGGGAGGGGATGTGTGGGTTGCACCCATGATACTATTGGTTATTTTATGCCTCCCCCTGGGTGTGGCCTGTATGTGTACACTTGTAATAAAAACCAGGCTGGGTGTTCCAGCACCTCAGACCTCTTCTGACCCTCAATACGTAGCCTCGTCTCGTTATTGGAGGGAACTGCTATATCACACTGGGGATTGCTATGCTCTGCATATTCCCCTGAGCTTAATCACTTAGCTCTTTTAAGAGCCTGTTCCGGATACGCTCTCCTGGAGGAGAGGTCTTCTCCACCTGGTCCTGGAGGACAGAATCCGATCCAGGGTGGAAGGAGGACGGCGAGGCTCCAGTTAAGCTACGGCGGTTGTGGAGCCTGCGGTGGTTCTGGTGTCGTCTGCAGTGCCTGGAGTCCTTTGTAAGCACTAGGAGCATCCATCAACGGAGGGTACTCGGTCGGAGTACACGGAGCTCCGTTACAAAAACCTTCAGACCTTGGAGATTTTTCATGTCCACCTTCATCAAGGGAACTAGTTCCTTCAAGAGCAAGCTGCTTCTTGTGCCTCCTTGGTTGTTCACATACATGTCTGTTTTGACTAGTACCCAAGATTTTTTCGATCATCAGGAGGAATACCAAGACGGCTTTGGAAATAGCTCTTAGTTCTCTTAGATTTGAGTGTAGGCGACTCTCTTCTCGGGTCCACTTCCCTTGTGTCCCTGTGGAATTGAAGTGGGCACCCCATCCATAGAAACTGGCATTTGTTGTAATAGCGTTCCAAGGAGGTTCCTCCAACGGGAAGCCTTTTGCCAAATTCTTCTTACCCATCCACCAGTCCAACCCTTTTCTTACTGGCAGGGGCAGACCTATTATTTGCTCCCAATCTGTTTCTACTTTGTCGAATTGAAGAAGGAAGCAATTCTAAACAGTGTGAAACTTCCATTGGGCCCATTTTACCAGCCCAATCGTTGAAGTCAAAGAAACAAGGAGGCTCATGACTTCTCTGGCTGAGCCAGTCTCAAAACCTTGTAGTTTTATTATTTTGTCTCAGATCCTCACAACCCTCTCTGGAAACAGGAACACATGGGCGGAGATGGTGTTTATTACTGCTCTGAGGAATATGATCTTTTGTGAAGGAATTAGGAAACTTTTCTCTATGTTCAGAAGCCAACCGTGGTCTCAAAGAATGTTAATCGTATTCCAAGTATGATGAGCCACTATCCTTTGAGATAGTCATATGATAAGGATATTGTCCAAGTAATGGAAGATTGCGATACATCTCACTCTTATTAAGGCAATCAAGGGGACAAGAACTTTTGAGAACGTTCTTGGTGCCAAGCTGAGGCCAAATGTCAGTCCCCGGAATTGAAAATGCCTTCCTAGAGCCCAGAATCTGAGAAACCGCATATGATCATGGTTTGTAGAGATTTGGTAGTAGGCGTCCCTCAAGTCTATAGATGTCATCCAATCCCCTCTTTTGATGCTGTTTAAGATGGTCTGTAAAGATTCCATCTTAAATGTTCTTACGTCGAGCATGGAGTTAACTCCTTTCAAGTTCAGGATGAGACGCCACTTTCCCTGGGGTTTTGGAGCCAAGAACACTGTGGAGTAAACCCCTTGGAACCTTTCCTGTTTTGGAACTTCTTCTATAACTTTTTGTTCCAGAAGAGTAGAAATGCAGGAGCTCATGGCCCTTCGTTTGATGCCTGCCAACACCTTTGATTTCTTGAAGAAAGAAGATTTTGCGCAAGAGGCAAATTTTATCCTATAACCCTCTCTTATGATGGAATTGCCCCACACGTCCCTAATATTTTACACAGCGGGTAAAAGAACTTCAGTCTTCCTCCCACAGTTCCCGAATGGGCAGTTCTTCCCAGAGGTTCTAGCTCCTCTTCCTCTGGAAGCCTTATTGGTCAATAATGTGAGAAGATTTTCCAAGAAAAACTTCTGGAATACTCTCTTCCTGGTCTATAGCTTCTGCTGTCCTGAAAGGACCGATTCTTGAAGCGCTTAGTCTTCCAAGAGGAGTGCGGTGTAAGGGGAGGAGGGACTCTTTATACCTATCAGTCTAATTCATCTAATTAATTCCTGTCCTGTGACTGCTAAGTGATGCTGCCATGATTAGCCAGGAAAAGGGCAGATATGCAAACTCTCTGCTCCGGCAATACAAAGCAAATCCCTGATTGCAGAAACATTGGTAGTAAAGGTCCAATGTTTCTGGCGAAATTCCATTGGAATAAAATAAATATCTGACTAAAATAAATCTCTGAAGGAAAATTCTCTGAAAAGACAAAAGATTGTAGATTATGGCACTAGACCTATAGGATGAAGACATCTGACTTTTACTTCCCAGTGGGTAAAATGCCACTACAGGCAACTGGGTCCTTTACAAATAGCAAACAGAACTTACTCTAAGAACATTCCTTTGTTTCGCAGTACAGCCAACCCGAACTGCTTCGTATCTTTTTACAGAAGTCCAGACACTTTGAAAGAAAACTTAATAGAGCTATCTTCCAAAAAGACTTTCATGAACTTATTAAAGCCTGTTTTTAGTGCCGAAGCCAGATGGTTAATTCAGGTTCCTCCTTGATTTAAAAGCAGTGAAGGATTTTTTTATTTTTTTTTAAGGAAAAAAAAACTGTTTGCAGACTAAACTCTCAGCAATAGTGATGTACCGAACAGTTCGCTGGCGAATAGTTCCCGGCGAACATAGCGTGTTCGCGTTCACCACGGCGGGCGAACATATGCGCGGTTTGATCCACCCCCTATTCGTCATCATTGAGTAAACTTTGACCCTGTGCCTCACAGTCAGCAGACACATTCCAGCCAATCAGCAGCACACCCTCCCTAGCATACCCTCCCACCTACTGGACAGCATCCATTTTAGATTCATTCTGAAGCTGCATTCTTAGTGAGAGGAGGGAAAGTGTAGCTGCTGTTGATTTGATAGGGAAATGGATAGCTAGGCTAGTGTATTCAGTGTCCACTACAGTCCTGAAGGACTCATCTGATCTCTGCTGTAAGATCAGCACCCCCAAAAAGCCCTTTTTAGGGCTAGAACATCAGTCTGCTTTTTTTATCTGTGTAATCTAATTGCAGTTGCCTGCCTCCCAGCTTCTGTGTCAGGCTCACAGTGGATACTGTGCCCACTTGCCCAGTGCCACCACTCATATCTGGTGCATTTAAAAACAAAAAAATGTGTTTTCACGGTTATAGATTGAATAGCAGTTAGTTGTCTTCAAGCATGTGTGTCAGGCCTACAGCGTCTACTCTGCCAACCTCTGCCAGTGCACAGTGCCACTCATATCTGGTGTCACAATAGCGTGCATTTAAAAGCAAAAATATTTTTTTCACTGTAATAGATTGAATAGCAGTTAGTTGTCTGCAAGCGTCTGTGTGTCAGGCCAACAGCGTGTACTCTGCCAACCTCTGCCAGTGCACAGTGCCACTCATATCTGGTGTCACAATAGCTTGCATTTAAAAACCAAAACACTTTTTTGACCGTAATATAATAGCAGTCAGTGTCCTTCATAAGTGTGTGTTAGGCCTACAGCATGTACTCTGCCAACCTCTGCCAGTGCCAATCTTATCTGGTGTCGCAATAGATTGCATTTAAAAACCAAAAATTTTTTTTCACTGTTATAGATTGAAGAGCAGTTAGTTGTCTTCAAGCAGGTGCGTCAGGCCTACAGCGTCTACTCTGCCAACCTCTTCCAGTACCACTCTTATCTGGTGTCACAATAGCATGCATTTAAAAACCCAAAAACTTTTTTGACTGTAATATAATAGCAGTCAGTGTCCTTCATAAGTGTGTGTCAGGCCTACAGCGTGTACTCTGCCAATCTCTGCCAGTGCACAGTGCCACTCTTATCTGGTGTCGCAGTAGATTGCATTTAAAAACCCAAAAACTTTTTTCACTGTTATAGATTGAAGAGCAATTAGTTGTCTTCAAGCAGGTACGTCAGGCCTACAGCGTCTACTCTGCCAACCTCTTCCAGTGCACATTGCCACTCTTATCTGGTGTCACAATAGCATGCATTTAAAAACCCAAAAACTTTTTTGACTGTAATATAATAGCAGTCAGTGTCCTTCATAAGTGTGTATCAGGCCTACAGCGTGTACTCTGCCAACCTCTGCCAGTGCACAGTGCCACTCTTATCTGGTGTCGCATTAGATTGCATTTAAAAACCAAAAAACTTTTTTCATTGTTATAGATTGAAGAGCAGTTAGTTGTCTTCAAGCGGGTGCGTCAGGCCTTCAGCGTCTACTCTGCCAGCCTCTGCCAGTGCACATTGCCACTCTTATCTGGTGTCACAATAGCATGCATTTAAAAACCCCAAAACTTTTTTGACTGTAATATAATAGCAGTCAGTGTCCTTCATAAGTGTGTGTCAGGCCTACAGCGTGTACTCTGCCAACCTCTGCCAGTGCACATTGCCACTCATATCTGGTGTCACAATAGCATGCAATTAAAACCAAAAAACTTTTTTCACTGTTATAGATTGAATAGCAGTTAGTTGTCTTCAAGCATCTGTTTGTCAGGCCTACAACGTGTACTCTGTTAACCTTTGCCAGTTCAAAGTGCCACTCTCATCTGGTGTCACAGTAGCGTGCATTTAAAAACCAAAACATTTTTTTCAATGTAATAGATTGAATAGCAGTTAGTTGTCTGCAAGTGTGTGTGTCAGGCTTGCAGCGTATACTGTGCCCACTTGCCCAGTGCCACCACTCACTCACTGGTTTCACAATAGCGTGCATTTAAAACCCAAAAACTTGTTTGACTGTTATAGATTAAATAGCAGTTAGTTGTCTTCAAGCGGGTGTGTCAGGCCTACAGCGTCTACTCTGCCAACCTTTGCCAGTGCATATTGCCACTCATATCTGGTGTCACAATTGCGTGCATTTAAAACCCAAAAACTTTTTTTACTGTTATAGATTAAATAGCAGTTAGTTGTCTTCAAGCGGGTGTGTCAGGCCTACAGCGTCTACTCTGCCAAACTCTGCTAGTGCACATTGCCACTCTTATCTGGTGTCACAATAGCATGCATTTAAAAACCAAAAAACTATTTTGACAGTAATATAATAGCAGTCAGTGTCTTTCATAAGTGTGTGTCAGGCCTACAGCGTGTACTCTGCCAACCTCTGCCAGTGCCACTCTTATCTGGTGTCGCAATAGATTGCATTTAAAAACCCAAAAACTTTTTTCACTGTTATAGATTGAAGAGCAGTTAGTTGTCTTCAAGAAGATGCGTCAGGCCTACAGCGTCTACTCTGCAAACCTCTTCCAGTGCACATTGCCACTCTTATCTGGTGTCACAATAGCATGCATTTAAAAACCCAAAAACTTTTTTGACTGTAATATAATAGCAGTCAGTGTCCTTCATAAGTGTGTGTCAGGCCTACAGCGTGTACTCTGCCAACCTCTGCCAGTGCACAGTGCCACTCTTATCTGGTGTCGCAGTAGATTGCATTTAAAAACCCAAAAACTTTTCTTACTGTTATAGATTGTAGAGCAGTTAGTTGTCTTCAAGCAGGTGCGTCAGGCCTACAGCGTCTACTCTGCCAACCTCTTCCAGTGCACATTGCCACTCTTATCTGGTGTCACAATAACATGCATTTAAAAACCCAAAAACTTTTTTGACTGTGATATAATAGCAGTCAGTGTCCTTCATAAGTGTGTGTCAGGCCTACAGCGTCTATTCTGCCAACCTTTGCCAGTGCACATTGCCACTCATATCTGGTGTCACAATAGCGTGCATTTAAAAACCCAAACACTTTTTTCACTGTTATAGATTAAATAGCAGTTAGTTGTCTTCAAGCGGGTGTGTCAGGCCTACAGCATCTACTCTGCCAACCTCTGCCAGTGCACAGTGCTACTCATATCTGGTGTCACAATAGCGTGCATTTAAAAACCCCAAAACTTTTTTCACTGTTATAGATTGAATAGCAGTTAGTTGTCTCCAAGCGTCTGTGTGTCAGGCCTACAACGTGTACTCTGTCAACCTTTGCCAGTTCAAAGTGCCACTCTCATCTGGTGTCACAGTAGCGTGCATTTAAAAACCAAAAAACATTTTTCAATGTAATAGATTGAATAGCAGTTAGTTGTCTGCAAGTGTCTGTGTCAGGCTTGCAGCATATACTGTGCCCACTTGCCCAGTGCCACCACTCACTCACTGGTTTCACAATAGCGTGCATTTAAAACCCAAACATTTTTTTTACTGTTATAGATTAAATAGCAGTTAGTTATCTTCAAGCGGGTGTGTCAGGCCTACAGCGTCGACTCTGCCAACCTCTGCCAGTGCATATTGCCACTCATATCTGGTGTCACAATTGCGTACATTTAAAACCCCAAAACTTTTTTTACTGCTATAGATTAAATAGCAGTTAGTTGTCTTCAAGCGGGTGTGTCAGGCCTACAGCGTCTACTCTGCCAACCTCTGCTAGTGCACATTGCCACTCTTATCTGGTGTCACAATAGCATGCATTTAAAAACCCAAAAACTTTTTTGACTGTAATATAATAGCAGTCAGTGTCCTTCATATGTGTGTGTCAGGCCTACAGCGTGTACTCTGCCAACCTCTGCCAGTGCACAGTGCCACTCTTATCTGGTGTCGCAGTAGATTGCATTTAAAAACCCAAAAACTTTTTTCACTGTTATAGATTAAAGAGCAGTTAGTTGTCTTCAAGCAGGTGCGTCAGGCCTACAGCGTCTACTCTGCAAACCTCTTCCAGTGCACATTGCCACTCTTATCTGGTGTCACAATAGCATGCATTTAAAAACCCAAAATCTTTTTTTACTGTAATATAACAGCAGTCAGTGTCCTTCATAAGTGTGTGTCAGGCCTACAGCGTCTATTCTGCCAACCTTTGCCAGTGCACATTGCCACTCATATCTGGTGTCACAATGGCGTGCATTTAAAAACCCAAAAACTTTTTTCACTGTTATAGATTGAATAGCAGTTAGTTGTCTCCAAGCGTCTGTGTGTCAGGCCTACAACGTGTACTCTGTCAACCTTTGCCAGTTCAAAGTGCCACTCTTATCTGGTGTCACAGTAGCGTGCATTTAAAAACCAAAAAACTTTTTTCACTGTAATAGATTAAATAGCAGTTAGTTGTCTTCAAGCCGGTGTGTAAGGCCTACAGCGTCTACTCTGCCAACCTCTGCTAGTGCACATTGCCACTCTTATCTGGTGTCACAATAGCATACATTTCAAAACCAAAAAACTATTTTGACTGTAATATAATAGCAGTCAGTGTCTTTCATAAGTGTGTGTCAGGCCTACAGCGTGTACTCTGCCAACCTCTGCCAGTGCCACTCTTATCTGGTGTCGCAATAGATTGCATTTAAAAACCAAAATTGTTTTTCACTGTTATAGATTGAAGAGCAGTTAGTTGTCTTCAAGCAGGTGCGTCAGGCCTACAGCGTCTACTCTGACAACCTCTTCCATTGCACATTGCCACTCTTATCTGGTGTCACAATAGCGTGCATTTAAAAACCCAAAAACTTTTTTGACTGTAATATAATAGCAGTCAGTGTCCTTCATAAGTGTGTGTCAGGCCTACAGCGTGTACTCTGCCAACCTCTGCCAGTGCACAGTGCCACTCTTATCTGGTGTCGCAGTAGTTTGCATTTAAAAACCCAAAAACTTTTTTCACTGTTATAGATTGAAGAGCAGTTAGTTGTCTTCAAGCAGGTGCTTCAGGCCTACAGCGTCTACTCTGCCAACCTCTGCCAGTGCACATTGCCACTCTTATCTGGTGTCACAATAGCATGCATTTAAAAACCCCAAAACTTTTTTGACTGTAATATAATAGCAGTCAGTGTCCTTCATAAGTGTGTGTCAGGCCTACAGCTTGTACTCTGCCAACCTCTGCCAGTGCACAACGTGTACTCTGTCAACCTTTGCCAGTTCAAAGTGCCACTCTTATCTGGTGTCACAGTAGCGTGCATTTAAAAACCAAAAAACTTTTTTCACTGTAATAGATTGAATAGCAGTTAGTTGTCTGCAAGCGTGTGTGTCAGGCTCGCAGCGTATACTGTACCCACTTGCCCAGTGCCACCACTCACTCACTGGTTTCACAATTGCGTGCATTTAAAGACCAAAAAACTTTTTTCACTGTTATAGATTGAATAGCAGTTAGTTGTCTCCAAGCCTCTGTGTGTCAGGCCTAAAGCGTGTACTCTGCAAACCTTTGCCAGTTCACAGTGCCAATCATATCTGGTGTCACAATAGCGTGCATTTAAAACCCAAAACCTTTTTTCACCGTTATAGATTGAATAGCAGTTAGTTGTCTCCAAGCGGGTGTGTGTCAGGCCTACAACGTGTACTCTGCCAACCTTTGCCAGATCAAAGTGCCACTCTTATCTTGTGTCACAATAGCGTGCATTTAAAAACAAAAAACTTTTTTCACTGTTATAGATTGAATAGCAGTTAGTTGTCTCCAAGCGTCTGTGTGTCAGGCCTACAGCGTGTACTCTGCCAACCTTTGCCAGTGCACATTGCAACTCATATCTGGTGTCACAATAGCGTGCATTTAAAACCAAAAAACTTTTTTCACTGTTATAGATTGAATAGCAGTTAGTTGTCTCCAAGCGGGTGTGTCAGGCCTCCAGCATGTACTCTGCCAACCTCTGCCAGTGCACAGTGCCACTCATATCTGGTGTCCCAATAGCTTGCATTTAAAAACCAAAAAACTTTTTTCACTGTTATAGATCTAATAGCAGTTAGTTGTCTCCAAGCGGGTGTGTGTCAGGCCTACAACGTGTACTCTGCCAACCTTTGCCAGTGCACATTGCCACTCATATCTGGTGTCTCAATAGCGTGCATTTAAAAACCCAAAACTTTTTTCACTGTTATAGATTGAATAGCAGTTAGTTGTCTTCAAGCGGGTGTCAGGCTTACAGCGTGTACTCTGCCAACCTCTGCCAGTGCACATTGCCACTCTTATCTGGTGTCACAATAGCATGCATTTAAAAACCAAAAAACTTTTTTGACTGTAATATAATAGCAGTCGGTGTCCTTCATAAGTGTGTGTCAGGCCTACAGCGTGTACTCTGCCAACCTCTGCCAGTGCACAGTGCCACTCATATCTGGTGTCACAATAGCGTGCATTTAAAAACCCAAAATTTTTTTTCACTGTTATAGATTAAATAGCAGTTAGTTGTCTCCAAGCGGGTGTGTCAGGCCTACAGCGTCTACTCTGCAAACCTCTGCCAGTGCATATTGCCACTCATATCTGGTGTCACAATTGCGTACATTTAAAACCAAAAAACTTTTTTTACTGCTATAGATTAAATAGCAGTTAGTTGTCTTCAAGCGGGTGTGTCAGGCCTACAGCGTCTACTCTGCCAACCTCTGCTAGTGCACATTGCCACTCTTATCTGGTGTCACAATAGCATGCATTTAAAAACCCAAAAACTTTTTTGACTGTAATATAATAGCAGTCAGTGTCCTTCATATGTGTGTGTCAGGCCTACAGCGTGTACTTTGCCAACCTCTGCCAGTGCACAGTGCCACTCTTATCTGGTGTCGCAGTAGATTACATTTAAAAACCCAAAAACTTTTTTCACTGTTATAGATTGAAGAGCAGTTAGTTGTTTTCAAGCAGGTGCGTCAGGCCTACAGCGTCTACTCTGCCAACCTCTTCCAGTGCACATTGCCACTCTTATCTGGTGTCACAATAGCATGCATTTAAAAACCCAAAAACTTTTTTGACTGTAATATAACAGCAGTCAGTGTCCTTCATAAGTGTGTGTCAGGCCTACAGCGTCTATTCTGCCAACCTTTGCCAGTGCACATTGCCACTCATATCTGGTGTCACAATAGCGTGCATTTAAAAACCCAAAAACTTTTTTCACTGTTATAGATTGAATAGCAGTTAGTTGTCTTTAAATGGGTGTCAGGCCTACAGCGTGTACTCTGCCAACCTCTGCCAGTGCACATTGCCACTCATATCTGGTGTCACAATAGCGTGCAATTAAAACCAAAAAACTTTTTTCACTGTTATAGATTGAATAGCAGTTAGTTGTCTCCAATCCTCTGTGTGTCAGGCCTACAACGTGTACTCTGTCAACGTATGCCAGTTCAAAGTTCCACTCTTATCTGGTGTCACAGTAGCGTGCATTTAAAAACCAAAAAACTTTTTTCACTGTAATAGATTGAATAGCAGTTAGTTGTCTGCAAGTGTGTGTGTCAGGCTTGCAGCGTATACTGTGCCCACTTGCCCAGTGCCACCACTCACTCACTTGTTTCACAATAGCGTGCATTTAAAACCAAAAAACTTTTTTTACTGTTATAGATTAAATAGCAGTTAGTTGTCTTCAAGTGGGTGTGTAAGGCCTACAGCGTCTACTCTGCCAACCTCTGCCAGTGCCACTCTTATCTGGTGTCGCAATAGATTGCATTTAAAAACAAAAAAACTTTTTTCACTGTTATAGATTAAAGAGCAGTTAGTTGTCTTCAAGCAGGTGTGTAAGGCCTACAGCATCTACTCTGCCAACCTCTGCCAGTGCCACTCTTATCTGGTGTCGCAATAGATTGCATTTAAAAACAAAAAAACTTTTTTCACTGTTATAGATTAAAGAGCAGTTAGTTGTCTTCAAGCAGGTGCGTCAGGCCTACAGCGTCTACTCTGCCAACCTCTTCCAGTGCACATTGCCACTCTTATCTGGTGTCACAATAGCATGCATTTAAAAACCCAAAAACTTTTTTGATTGTAATATAATAGCAATCAGTGTCCTTCATAAGTGTGTGTCAGGCCTACAGCGTGTACTCTGCCAACCTCTGCCAGTGCACAGTGCCACTCTTATCTGGTGTCGCAGTAGATTGCATTTAAAAACCCAAAAACTTTTTTCACTGTTATAGATTGAATAGCAGTTAGTTGTCTTCAAGCGGGTGTCAGGCTTACAGCGTGTACTCTGCCAACCTCTGCCAGTGCACATTGCCACTCTTATCTGGTGTCACAATAGCATGCATTTAAAAACCAAAAAACTTTTTTGACTGTAATATAATAGCAGTCGGTGTCCTTCATAAGTGTGTGTCAGGCCTACAGCGTGTACTCTGCCAACCTCTGCCAGTGCACAGTGCCACTCATATCTGGTGTCACAATAGCGTGCATTTAAAAACCCAAATTTTTTTTTCACTGTTATAGATTAAATAGCAGTTAGTTGTCTCCAAGCGGGTGTGTCAGGCCTACAGCGTCTACTCTGCAAACCTCTGCCAGTGCATATTGCCACTCATATCTGGTGTCACAATTGCGTACATTTAAAACCAAAAAACTTTTTTTACTGCTATAGATTAAATAGCAGTTAGTTGTCTTCAAGCGGGTGTGTCAGGCCTACAGCGTCTACTCTGCCAACCTCTGCTAGTGCACATTGCCACTCTTATCTGGTGTCACAATAGCATGCATTTAAAAACCCAAAAACTTTTTTGACTGTAATATAATAGCAGTCAGTGTCCTTCATATGTGTGTGTCAGGCCTACAGCGTGTACTTTGCCAACCTCTGCCAGTGCACAGTGCCACTCTTATCTGGTGTCGCAGTAGATTACATTTAAAAACCCAAAAACTTTTTTCACTGTTATAGATTGAAGAGCAGTTAGTTGTTTTCAAGCAGGTGCGTCAGGCCTACAGCGTCTACTCTGCCAACCTCTTCCAGTGCACATTGCCACTCTTATCTGGTGTCACAATAGCATGCATTTAAAAACCCAAAAACTTTTTTGACTGTAATATAACAGCAGTCAGTGTCCTTCATAAGTGTGTGTCAGGCCTACAGCGTCTATTCTGCCAACCTTTGCCAGTGCACATTGCCACTCATATCTGGTGTCACAATAGCGTGCATTTAAAAACCCAAAAACTTTTTTCACTGTTATAGATTGAATAGCAGTTAGTTGTCTTTAAATGGGTGTCAGGCCTACAGCGTGTACTCTGCCAACCTCTGCCAGTGCACATTGCCACTCATATCTGGTGTCACAATAGCGTGCAATTAAAACCAAAAAACTTTTTTCACTGTTATAGATTGAATAGCAGTTAGTTGTCTCCAATCCTCTGTGTGTCAGGCCTACAACGTGTACTCTGTCAACGTATGCCAGTTCAAAGTTCCACTCTTATCTGGTGTCACAGTAGCGTGCATTTAAAAACCAAAAAACTTTTTTCACTGTAATAGATTGAATAGCAGTTAGTTGTCTGCAAGTGTGTGTGTCAGGCTTGCAGCGTATACTGTGCCCACTTGCCCAGTGCCACCACTCACTCACTTGTTTCACAATAGCGTGCATTTAAAACCAAAAAACTTTTTTTACTGTTATAGATTAAATAGCAGTTAGTTGTCTTCAAGTGGGTGTGTAAGGCCTACAGCGTCTACTCTGCCAACCTCTGCCAGTGCCACTCTTATCTGGTGTCGCAATAGATTGCATTTAAAAACAAAAAAACTTTTTTCACTGTTATAGATTAAAGAGCAGTTAGTTGTCTTCAAGCAGGTGTGTAAGGCCTACAGCATCTACTCTGCCAACCTCTGCCAGTGCCACTCTTATCTGGTGTCGCAATAGATTGCATTTAAAAACAAAAAAACTTTTTTCACTGTTATAGATTAAAGAGCAGTTAGTTGTCTTCAAGCAGGTGCGTCAGGCCTACAGCGTCTACTCTGCCAACCTCTTCCAGTGCACATTGCCACTCTTATCTGGTGTCACAATAGCATGCATTTAAAAACCCAAAAACTTTTTTGATTGTAATATAATAGCAATCAGTGTCCTTCATAAGTGTGTGTCAGGCCTACAGCGTGTACTCTGCCAACCTCTGCCAGTGCACAGTGCCACTCTTATCTGGTGTCGCAGTAGATTGCATTTAAAAACCCAAAAACTTTTTTCACTGTTATAGATTGAAGAGCAGTTATTTGTCTTCAAGCAGGTGCGTCAGGCCTACAGCGTCTACTCTGCCAACCTCTGCCAGTGCACATTGCCACTCTTATCTGGTGTCACAATAGCATGCATTTAAAAACCCAAAAACTTTTTTGACTGTAATATAATAGCAGTCAGTGTCCTTCATAAGTGTGTGTCAGGCCTACAGCGTCTATTCTGCCAACCTTTGCCAGTGCACATTGCCACTCATATCTGGTGTCACAATAGCGTGCATTTAAAAACCCAAAAACTTTTTCCACTGTTATAGATTAAATAGCAGTTAGTTGTCATCAAGCGGGTGTGTCAGGCCTATAGCATCTACTCTGCCAACCTCTGCCAGTGCACAGTGCTACTCATATCTGGTGTCACAATAGCGTGCATTTAAAAACCCCAAAACTTTTTTCACTGTTATAGATTGAATAGCAGTTAGTTGTCTTTAAGTGGGTGTCAGGCCTACAGCATGTACTCTGCCAACCTCTGCCAGTGCACATTGCCACTCATATCTGGTGTCACAATAGCGTGCAATTAAAACCAAAAAACTTTTTTCACTGTTATAGATTGAATAGCAGTTAGTTGTCTCCAAGCGTCTGTGTGTCAGGCCTACAACGTGTACTCTGTCAACCTTTGCCAGTTCAAAGTGCCATTCTTATCTGGTGTCACAGTAGCGTGCATTTAAAAACCCAAAAACTTTTTTCACTGTAATAGATTGAATAGCAGTTAATTGTCTGCAAGCGTGTGTGTCAGGCTCGCAGCGTATACTGTACCCACTTGCCCAGTGCCACCACTCACTCACTGGTTTCACAATTGCGTGCATTTAAAAACCAAAAAACTTTTTTCACCGTTATAGATTGAATAGCCGTTAGTTGTCTCCAAGCAGGTGTGTGTCAGGAATACAACGTGTACTCTGCCAACCTTTGCCAGATCAAAGTGCCACTCTTATCTAGTGTCACAATAGCGTGCATTTAAAAATCCAAAAACTTTTTTCACTGTTATAGATTGAATAGCAGTTAGTTGTCTTTAAATGGGTGTCAGGCCTACAGCGTGTACTTTGCCAACCTCTGCCAGTGCACATTGCCACTCATATCTGGTGTCACAATAGCGTGCAATTAAAACAAAAAACTTTTTTCACTGTTATAGATTGAATAGCAGTTAGTTGTCTCCAAGCGTCTGTGTGTCAGGCCTACAACGTGTACTCTGTCAACCTTTGCCAGTTCAAAGTGCCACTCTTATCTGGTGTCACAGTAGCGTGCATTTAAAAACCAAAAAACTTTTTCACTGTAATAGATTGAATAGCAGTTAGTTGTCTGCAAGCGTGTGTGTCAGGCTCGCAGCGTATAATGTACCCACTTGCCCAGTGCCACCACTCACTCACTGGTGTCACAATAGCGTGCATTTAAAAACCCAAAAACTTTTTTCACTGTTATAGATTGAATAGCAGTTAGTTGTCTTTAAGTGGGTGTCAGGCCTACAGCGTGTACTCTGCCAACCTCTGCCAGTGCACATTGCCACTCATATCTGGTGTCACAATAGCGTGCAATTAAAACAAAAAGACTTTTTTCACTCTTATAGATTGAATAGCAGTTAGTTGTCTCCAAGCGTCTGTGTGTCAGGCCTACAACGTGTACTCTGTCAACCTTTGCCAGTTCAAAGTGCCACTCTTATCTGGTGTCACAGTAGCGTGCATTTAAAAACCCCAAAACTTTTTTCACTGTAATAGATTGAATAGCAGTTAGTTGTCTGCAAGCGTGTGTGTCAGGCTCGCAGCGTATACTGTACCCACTTGCCCAGTGCCACCACTCACTCACTGGTTTCACAATTGCGTGCATTTAAAAAACAAAAAAATGTTTTCACTGTTATAGATTGAATAGCAGTTAGTTGTCTCCAAGCGTCTGTGTGTCAGGCCTAAAGCGTGTACTCTGCAAACCTTTGCCAGTTCACAGTGCCAATCATATCTGGTGTCACAATAGCGTGCATTTAAAACCCAAAAACTTTTTTCACCGTTATAGATTGAATAGCAGTTAGTTGTCTCCAAGCAGGTGTGTGTCAGGACTACAACGTGTACTCTGCCAACCTTTGCCAGATCAAAGTGCCACTCTTATCTGGTGTCACAATAGCGTGCATTTAAAAATCCAAAAACTTTTTTCACTGTTATAGATTGAATAGCAGTTAGTTGTCTGCAAGCGTCTGTGTGTATGGCCTACAACGTGTACTCTGCCAACCTTTGCCAGTGCACATTGCAACTCATATCTGGTGTCACAATAGCGTGCATTTAAAACCAAAAAACTTTTTTCACTGTTATAGATTGAATAGCAGTTAGTTGTCTCCAAGCGGGTGTGTCAGGCCTCCAGCATGTACTCTGCCAACCTGTGCCAGTGCACAGTGCCACTCATATCTGGTGTCCCAATAGCTTGCATTTAAAAACCCAAAAACTTTTTTCACTGTTATAGATTGAATAGCAGTTAGTTCTCTCCAAGCTGGTGTGTGTCAGGCCTATAACGTGTACTCTGTCAACCTTTGCCAGTGCACAGTGCCACTCATATCTGGTGTCACAATAGCGTGCATTTAAAAACCCAAAACTTTTTTCACTGTTATAGATTGAATAGCAGTTAGTTGTCTTCAAGCGGGTGTCAGGCTTACAGCGTGTACTCTGCCAACCTCTGCCAGTGCACATTGCCACTCTTATCTGGTGTCACAATAGCATGCATTTAAAAACCAAAAAACTTTTTTGACTGTAATATAATAGCAGTCAGTGTCCTTCATAAGTGTGTGTCAGGCCTACAGCGTGTACTCTGCCAACCTCTGCCAGTGCACAGTTCCACTCTTATCTGGTGTCGCAATAGGTTGCATTTAAAACCCGAAAACTTTTTTCACTGTTATAGATTGAATAGCAGTTAGTTGTCTGCAAGCGGGTGTCAGGCCTACAGTGTGTACTCTGCCAACCTCTGCCAGTGCACAGTGCCACTCATATCTGGTGTCACAATAGCGTGCATTTAAAAACCCAAAAACTTTTTTTACTGTTATAGATTAAATAGCAGTTAGTTGTCTGCAAGTGTGTGTGTCAGGCTTGCAGCATATACTGTGCCCACTTGCCCAGTGCCACCACTCGCTCACTGGTTTCACAATAGTGTTCATTTAAAACCAAAAAACTGTTTTTACTGTTATAGATTAAATAGCAGTTAGTTGTCTTCAAGCGGGTTTGTCAGGCCTACAGCGTCTACTCTGCCAACCTCTGCCAGTGCACAGTGCCACTCATATCTGGTGTCACAATAGCGTGCATTTAAAAACCAAAAAACTTTTTTCACTGTTATAGATTGAATAGCAGTTAGTTGTCTTTAAGTGAGTGTCAGGCCTACAGCGTGTACTCTGCCAACCTCTGCCAGTGAACATTGCCACTCATATCTGGTGTCACAATAGCGTGCAATTAAAACAAAAACACTTTTTTCACTGTTATAGATTGAATAGCAGTTAGTTGTCTCCAAGCGTCTGTGTGTCAGGCCTACAACGTGTACTCTGTCAACCATTGGCAGTTCAAAGTGCCACTCTTATCTGGTGTCACAGTAGCGTGCATTTAAAAACCAAAAAACTTTTTTCACTGTAATAGATTGAATAGCAGTTAGTTGTCTGCAAGCGTGTGTGTCAGGCTCGCAGCGTATACTGTACCCACTTGCCCAGTGCCACCACTCACTCAGTGGTTTCACAATTGCGTGCATTTAAAAACCAAAAAACTTTTTTCACTGTAATAGATTGAATAGCAGTTAGTTGTCTGCAAGCGTGTGTGTCAGGCTCGCAGCGTATACTGTACCCACTTGCCCAGTGCCACCACTTACTCACTGGTTTCACAATTGCTTGCAATTAAAAACCAAAAAACTTTTTTCACTGTTATAGATTGAATAGCAGTTAGTTGTCTGCAAGCGGGTGTCAGGCCTACAGTGTGTACTCTGCCAACCTCTGCCAGTGCACAGTGCCACTCATATCTGGTGTCACAATAGCGTGCATTTAAAAACCCAAAAACTTTTTTCACTGTTATAGATTGAATAGCAGTTAGTTGTCTTCAAGCGGGTTTCAGGCCTGCAGCGTGTACTCTGCCAACCTCTGCCAGTGCACATTGCCACTCATATCTGGTTTCACAATAGCGTGCATTTAAAACCCAAAAACTTTTTTTACTGTTATAGATTAAATAGCAGTTAGTTGTCTTCAAGCGGTTGTGTCAGGCCTACAGCGTATACTCTGCCAACCTCTGCCAGTGCACATTGCCACTCATATCTGGTTTCACAATAGCGTGCAATTAAAACAAAAAAACTTTTTTCACTGTTATAGATTGAATAGCAGTTAGTTGTCTCCAAGCGTCTGTGTGTCAGGCCTACAACGTGTACTCTGTCAACCTTTGCCAGTTCAAAGTGCCACTCTTATCTGGTGTCACAGTAGCGTGCATTTAAAAACCAAAACACTTTTTTCACTGTAATAGATTAAATAGCAGTTAGTTGTCTGCAAGCGTGTGTGTCTGGCTCGCAGCGTATACTGTACCCACTTGCCCAGTGCCACCACTCACTCACTGGTTTTACAATTGCGTGCATTTAAAAAACAAAAAAATTTTTTCACTGTTATAGATTGAATAGCAGTTAGTTGTCTCCAAGCGGGTGTGTGTCAGGCCTAAAGCGTGTACTCTGCCAACCTTTGCCAGTTCACAGTGCCACTCATATCTGGTGTCACAATAGCGTGCATTTAAAACCCAAAAACTTTTTTCACCATTATAGATTGAATAGCAGTTAGTTGTCTCCAAGCGGTTGTGTGTCAGGCCTACAACGTGTACTCTGCCAACCTTTGCCAGATCAAAGTGCCACTCTTATCTGGTGTCACAATAGCGTGCATTTAAAACCAAAATTTGAATAGCAGATTGAATAGCAGTTAGTTGTCTCCAAGCGTCTGTGTGTCAGGCCTACAACGTGTACTCTGCCAACATCTGCCAGTGCACAGTGCCACTCATATCTGGTGTCACAATAGCGTGCATTTAAAACCCAAAAACTTTTTTCACCGTTATAGATTGAATAGAAGTTAGTTGTCTTCAAGCGGGTGTGTGTCAGGCCTACAACGTGTACTCTGCCAACCTCTGCCAGTTCACAGTGCCACTCATATCTGGTGTCACAATAGCGTGCATTTAAAACCCAAAAACTTTTTTCACCATTATAGATTGAATAGCAGTTAGTTGTCTCCAAGCGGTTGTGTGTCAGGCCTACAACGTGTACTCTGCCAACCTTTGCCAGATCAAAGTGCCACTCTTATCTGGTGTCACAATAGCGTGCATTTAAAACCAAAATTTGAATAGCAGATTGAATAGCAGTTAGTTGTCTCCAAGCGTCTGTGTGTCAGGCCTACAACGTGTACTCTGCCAACATCTGCCAGTGCACAGTGCCACTCATATCTGGTGTCACAATAGCGTGCATTTAAAACCCAAAAACTTTTTTCACCATTACAGATTGAATAGCAGTTTGTTGTCTCCAAGCGGGTGTGTGTCAGGCCTACAACGTGTACTCTGCCAACCTTTGCCAGATCAAAGTGCCACTCTTATCTGGTGTCACAATAGCGTGCATTTAAAAACCCAAAAACGTTTTTCACTGTTATTGATTGAATAGCAGTTAGTTGTCTGCAAGCGTCTGTGTGTCAGGCTTACAACGTGTACTCTGCCAACCTTTGCCAGTGCACATTGCAACTCATATCTGGTGTCACAATAGCGTGCATTTAAAACCCAAAAACTTTTTTTCACTGTTATAGATTGAATAGCAGTTAGTTGTCTCCAAGCGTCTGTGTGTCAGGCCTACAACGTGTACTCTGCCAACCTCTGCCAGTGCACAGTGCCACTCATATCTGGTGTCACAATAGCGTGCATTTAAAAAAAAAAAAAACTTTTTTCACTGTAATAGATTGATTAGCAGTTAGTTGTCTGCAAGCGTGTGTGTCAGGCTCGCAGCGTATACTGTACCAACTCGCCCAGTGCCACCACTCACTCACTGGTTTCACAATAGCGTGCATTTAAAAACCCAAAAACGTTTTTCACTGTTATAGATTGAATAGCAGTTAGTTGTCTTCAAGTGGGTGTGTAAGGACTACAGCGTCTACTCTGCCAACCTCTGCTAGTGCACAGTGCCACTCATATCTGGTGTCGCAATAGATTGCATTTAAAAACCCAAAAACCTTTTTCACTGTAATAGATTGAATAGCAGTTAGTTGTCTTTAAGCGGTTGTCAGGCCTACAGCGTGCACTCTGCCAACCTCTTCTAGTGCACATTGCCACTCATATCTGGTGTCACAATAGCATGCATTTAAAAACCCAAATTTATAAAAATGTATGTTAAAATTGTATGCTATAATTGGGTTACCTCTCAGGCTAAGGGGAGGTAATCTGTGGGAGGTAACCATTGTGTGATTGGGTAATGTTTAATTGGATGTGGGCGTCTCCCTTGCAGGGGAGAATTGCATAAAAGCAGAGTTCTTCTTGACCCTCAATATGTAGCCTTGTCTCGTTATTGGAGGGAACTGCTATATCACACTGGGGATTGCTATGCGCTGCATACTCCCTTGAGCTTTAATCACTTAACTCTTTTTCCTGTTACGCTCTCCTTGGAGGAGAGGTCTTTCCTACACGGTCCTGAATGCTGGAGGTTCATTCAGGGTGGAAGGAAGACAGCGCGGCTCCAGTTAAGCTACGGTGGTTGTGGAGTCTGCGGTGGTTGTGGTGTCGTCTGCAGTGTGTGGTGTCCTCAGGAAGCTCTAGGAGCATCCGTCAAAGGAAGGCGTCCATTACACTCCCTAATTCCCACGGTATTAGGGAGTTATCTACCAAAAGACTGAAAGATCTAAATTGGTCTTTCAGACAAATTTACTAATACTAAGTAAAAATGACTTAGTATTAGTACATTTTGCCCCTACTCACTATACCGCGAGTAGGGGCATGTCTAGTAAACAGTGAGCAGCCTGTGGCTGCTCAGTGTTTTAAAAAAAAAATAGCCCCCCCCCGGCGGGTGGGGGCTCCTCTGATGAAACATCACTCTTAAAAAAGGTCTCAAGTTTGCTCCCACATCCAAAAATTCAGATTGCAATGTCTGCATAAACCTACATAAATTTATACGGAAGATCTCAATCAAAAAATTCTTCATGGAAAAAGACAGGATACAACAGGAGGCGGATCAGGATTACACACATACTGAACTATATCCTACCTCCACCTTCTACCCACAACATATGAAAAATGACTCCATTAGAGTATTTGAGAAAATGGTTGAGAAGGACTTTAGAAATAAATTACTAAGAAGATCACGAAAGACAATTTAACTAGAAAAGAAAGGAATGCCCTTAAACAACTCATGAGATCTGAGGATATCACAATAAAAGCAGCAGACAAAGGGGGCGGACTGGTCGTCTTGAACACCAGTGACTATATAGAAGAAAATCAGAGACTATTGGGAGATACCAGCACCTACCTGCAATTGAAAGGTGATCCTACTACCCAATATCAAGATGAACTCAAGGAAATATTGAATTTCGGAAAAGAGAGAGGGATCTTGAATGAAAGGCTATATAAATACCTATATGTCCAGCACCCAAGGATACCGATATTTTACCATCTACCAAAGATACATAAAAGACTGGTGAAACCCCCTGGAAGGCCAATTGTATCGGGAATTGGATCCCTTACTGCAAATCTTTCTGAATATGTTGATCAATACCTACAGCGTCTACTCTCCTGTTTAAAATCCTACCTCAGAGACTCTACTCAAATTTTAAACATTTTATCTGGGTTTAAGTGGGAAAAGGAGATGATTTTAGTTACTGCCGATGTTACCTCTCTTTACACAATAATTGAACACCTCCAAGGATGTGAGGTGACCCAGTTTTCTCTATCAAAGTATTCAGAATTGAAAAATGACCTTATCGATTTTCTCATCCAGTGTATTATTTTTATCCTTACACACAACTACTTCTGGTGTGACGATTTATTTTATTTACAGATTGAAGGTATTGCCATGGGACACGATTTGCAATTAAATATTAAAGTTCTCTAAGAATCTTTTTTTCACTAATCTAATTGTCCGTCCAACATATTGAATACCGCAACCACATGTTAGTAGATAAACCACATGTGTGGAGTTACATGTAATATATTCTTTGATTTTAAAATTCTTTTTTGTTTGTGTACTGCAAAAATATTGGGTTTTATAATTCCTACTTTTTTATAATTACAACTTTTACATGAACCACATGTAAAAAAAACCTGCAGGTTTTTTAACTTCTTGTTTATCTCCTTTTCTAAAAGTGCTTGGTGCCAAAATATTTTTAAAACTTTTCCCTTTTCTAAAAATAACTTGTGGGACAGGAGGGAGTTCTGTTTTCGAAAAATCATCCTCTAATAAAAGTGGCCAGAGACGAACTGGGACTTCCGGTTTTACGAAAAAGAGGCTTGGAGCGCACGCGCCTCTTTCAAGCGCGAAAAATAAGGAAATCAGATAGAGGAGATTTTCTACAGCTGGTTCCGATTGAAGAAACCTTCAGGACTGGCTGATTGTTTTTTAAGGCAGGGTATTTAAGTGTTTTAAATGTGTGTATTATGTGTATATTGATGCCACAAGCCACTGATGAAGTCTTAACAGACGAAACGCGTAGGGTGGCAAGCTTTGTTTATTTGTATTACATTTTTTTAACTGTGGACTTCTTCATCTCTGGTGTCTCTGAAATTTTGGATGATGAAATCGTTCCTTTGGTGGAAGACATCGATGTTGAGTTGAAGGGCCCTTTTACTACTATTATTTTGTAAGTGTGTCCAATAAAGCTTTATCTTTAATATTATAAATTTTTACACTATGGTCTGTCTTTGTGCTTCATTTTAAGCATCTGTTTCCACACTGAGAAGGGAAGAAGCATTCGAAGAAGACCGATTATACCCTGCCTACTTTTTACGTTTGTTTGTGAGTGTATTTTAGTTTTTTATATTATGTGTTTTTAATTTTCAGTCTGCACTATTGGTCTCCCTTTGTACTTTTTAGGTTGTGCTTTTTAGTGTTTTATAGTGCAATTAATTCTGCCTTCTGTGCCGATGTTCCTTTTGACAGTGGCCGAGCTTCTATCACCTTGTCTATAGTTGTTACTGCATATCCTGCATAGCGAATCCCTTCTTTCACATAACTACTGCCGTCCGTATAGTACTGGACATCAGGGTTCTGGATGGGAAAGTCACGAAGATCTGGTCTACTTGAAAATACTTCATCCATCACCTCCAGGCAATCGTGTTGACTTTCAGTAGGTTGCTGGATTTAAGGTATTGACAGTCTCTAAATGCACTCCTGGGTTTTCACACAACATAGCTTGATACTTGGTCATACGGCTGTTACTGAACCAATGATTGCCTTTGTAATCTAGCAACGTTTGTACTGCGTGCGGGACTCGCACATAGAGTTCTTAACCCAGAGTGAGTTTATCGGCTTCAGCTACCAGCAGGGCGGCGGCAGCTACGGCTCTTAGACAAGGTGGAAGACCACTCTTCACTGCATCCAGTTGTTTGGACATATATGCAACAGGTCTTTGCCATGATCCCAAGTACTGTGTCAATACTCCCACAGCCATTCTTCTTTGCTCGTGTACATATAAGTAGAATGGACGTGTGTGATCAGGTAGACCTAATGCTGGGGCACTCATCAAAGCCTTCTTCACATCTTCAAATGCCTTTTGCTGTTCAGGGGTCCACAGGAAGGGATCGTGCTCTGTACCTTTTATAGCTGCATAAAGAGGTTTCGCCAATATCGCATAACTGGGAATCCATATCCTACAGAAGCCTGCTGCCCCCAAGAATTCCCGCACTTGTCTTCTATTCTTGGGTATTGGTATTTGGCATACAGCTTCTTTTCTCTCTGGCCCCATTATTCTTTGACCTTCAGAGATATGGAATCCCAGATACTTGACAGTTGGCTGACACAACTGAGCTTTCTTCCTGGACACCTTGCATCCTGCCTTCCAGAGAATGTATAGTAGATCATGTGTTGCTTGCTGACATATTTCTCTTGTAACTGCGGCTATCAACAAATCATCTACATATTGTAATAGTACACACTCTCCTGGGATGGACTTGAAATCCAGTAAGTCTTGACTTAAAGCTGATCCAAATAGGGTAGGTGAATTTTTAAACCCTTGGGGCAGTCTTGTCCAAGTCATCTGGCGTTTCAAGCCCGTTACAGCATTTTCCCATTGGAATGCAAAGATACACTGGCTTTCTGCAGCAATTCGAAGGCAAAAGAAGGCATCTTTGAGATCTAAGACAGTGAAATAGGTAGCCCCGCCCGGAATTAAAGCAAGCAGGTTAAATGGATTGGGCACAACTGGATGTATACTTACGACCGCATCATTGACTGCTCTCAAGTCCTGCACAGGGCGATACTCATCTGTACCGGGCTTTTGAACAGGCAGCAATGGGGTGTTCCAGGGGGAAGTACAGAATTTTAGGATACTATACCGTATGAACTTATCCAGATACGATTGTATATTCTTCTTGGCCTTTTGTGGGATATGATATTGCCGTAAGCTCACTGGATAGACCCCAAGTTTCAGTTCGATTCGAATTGGTGGAATATTGCGAGCAAGTCCTGGTGGGTTGTTCTCTGCCCAAACTCCTGGTATATTGAACAAGGATTCATCACTCTTAGGGTTTTGGCTAGTCAACGCTGTATAAAGTTGCCACTCTTCTTCCTTTGGTACAGATAGTGTCATTATACCTGAAGGTCCATTTAACTTTAAAGATGTTGTTCCATTTGGTAGAAACGTTATCTGTGCTTGTAGTTTTGACAGCAAATCACGTCCTAGCAGTTGGACTGGACATTCAGGCATATAAAGGAATTGATGTTTCACTATGTGGCCTCCCAATGTACAGAGTCGACTTTTAAGAACCGGTTTTGCAGCACTCCTTCCAGTTGCTCCTATTACGGTGATAGTTCTTCCAGATGGAGGAGCAACTAGGTCAGTCACCACCGAATGTTCAGCACCAGTATCGATCATGAACGCACTCCTTTTTCCCCCTATTGATACATCGACCATAGGCTCCGCTCGGCCAAGGGGGATGGAGCCCGGTCAGTATCAATAGTCCTCCATGACCGTGTCAGACAATCCTACAAAGTCCCTATCTTCTCTATCGCGGGATCTCTGCGCTGCGGGATAGTACCTGTCTTCTCTAACATTTCCTCTATTGCTACCATTATTCCCTCCGGGACCTCCTCTACCTCTCGCTCTGCCTCTATAATTATCATATCCTGCCCTGGGTCTATCTCTCTCATACTGTTCCCTTTGTGGACACTCACTTCTCCAATGCCCTTCTTCCCTACAGTATGCGCACTGATTCCTACTCAGGGGTTCCCTATTCCACTTACTATCGCCTCTATCCGTTCCCCTATACACTTCCTTTTCCCTCCTGTCTACGCCTGCGATCGCTACCGCTAGCATATCTGCAGTTCTACGCATCTTGCGCTCTTCCTCTTTCTTCGTCTCTATTTCCCTGTTCATATACACTTTATTCGCTACCTCCATTAGTTGGGTTATGGACATCCCTACAAACCCTTCTAACTTTTGTAGCTTGCGCTTTATATCTCCGTAGGCTTGGCTGACAAAGGCAGAGTTAACCATCCGGGAATTCTCAGGGGCCTCCGGATTAAAGGGGGTATGCAAGCGGTATGCCTCCAATAATCGGTCATAAAAGACACTGGGCGATTCATCACATTTCTGTAATACCTCAGCCGTCTTAGACATATTAATCGCTTTCTTTCCTCTGGCTTTCATGCCAGCAATAATAGCGTCTCTATAAGCTTTTAAATGAACCATGTCTGTGCCATTGACATTCCAATTTGGATCGGTGTTCGGATAATGAGTTGTGGCCCATGCTGCTGGGTTGGCCTGATTTTGTGTGCGGGCCTCTTCTTCCAGCGCTTTAATCGCCGCTTGATTTATCCTAGTCCTTTCCTCGTTGTTAAACAATGTCATTAATAATTGCTGGCAATAAGCCCAAGTGGGATTGTGTGTCTGGACTATCGAGGTAAACAAATCTGTCATGGCTTGAGGCTTTTCGGTGTAAGAGGAGTTATGGGTTTTCCAATTAAAGAGATCGGTAGTCGTGAAAGGGACATAAACGTAGACTGGATCAGCATATTGTATCTGGCCTTCATCGTTAAGGTGTGTCGGGCCAGGAGTCAATCGAAGTGGCATTTGATAATGTCGGGGTTGGAGGGTACCGGTCAGTCGTCGGGTTAGTATGGGGCTTCGTTGAGGTGCGTCAGTTAGGGGTTCCAGACGAGGGGTAGTAAGGCAAGGGGATGGGGAATCTTTACTTCGGGGAAGGTTGGTGAGTAGAATATTCGGGGCCGGGCTAGGAGGAGCATGACCGGAAGGTAGATATGGCGCCAAATCAGGATATGTGGGGTTAACGGAAGTAGGTACCGGAAGGGGAGGTTTTGAAACAAAGGGGCTGGATTCTGAGCTGGAGGAGGAAGTAGGTGGGGACAACGGGGCAAGGGGTGGAGCGTTTCCAGCAGCACCTCCTCTTCCTCTTCCGGTGGAGGAGGAGTAAGGGGGCGGCATAGGGATCTCAGACTCGGGGGGCGTGTCCAATATGGGCGTAATTATGGCCCTAGTGGACAAGCGAGTCCTGGCCACCATGAGGCGACATTGTTCCTCGTGGCATACTCGGATCCATTTTGGCAAGTCATTTACAGCCTGCCTCCAACAATCAATATATGGAAACTGGCCGTAAAGTTCAGGCCTACCTGATACAGCCACGTGTACACGCTGTACCAGATTAGGATCCAAACTGCCACGTGGCGGCCATGCGGCAACCAAAGTAGGCCATTCCCTACTACATAATGTAATCAAGCGTGCTGGAGACATCTTTACCCCAAAATCACATTTAGTGTATCCCTTTTTAAAATTCTTTATCATGCATCCTAAGGGAGATAATGCCCTAAATAAGCCTGTGCCTTTAAATCCACAGGCAGTCAACACGTCACCTTTAATGGCTCCCCGTTTGCCCTACCTGATCAGGCATGACGTGCGGATCTTAAACCTGATATCTTTCCCTGCTGGACACACATGCAACCCACTCTAGGCACACAACGATTAACTAACGGACAGCTTGACACCGTTGAGCTTCTACAAGCCGACAGTAGCACGCAGTGCACAACTACCACAAAATGTGACATACCCATTCACCTGAACCCATTGTATAACTTCACCAGACTGCATACCCACACTAAGCCCTTGTCCAGGGTGATCACAGAGTTTACTCCTGCATAGCTAAGCGAACTCTCTCACACTTAAGTACCAATATATGCATTATGTTTTACTCGCTGACCTCAACGTGACCCACTACATTAATCGTACTTAGCCTTCATTCAGCTTGCACTACACTATTCATAAAATTGTGCTTCTTCCTTATAAGCCAAGCAAATGTTCAACTCTATCATTATATGTTTATAAGCTAGCTACGCATTTATTGATTTAAATACGTTATGTTAATACTCTTTCAATCAAAAGCGTTCAGTAGTGAATGACGTTAATTTTCTCTAAACACTCCTTAAACGTGACTAGCTTTGTTAAAGGATTAATTATTGTAGCATGTTATGTAAGCGTTTCTATTAGCCTGTCAACTTTATTCAAAAATGTGCCGACTAAACTGCCACAATGTAAACTGCAATAACTATGCTTGTGGATGCTGTTGTGGCTCTACTTGCTTGTTGTCATCATCTGCACACGAAAAATAAAGAATTTAAAAAAAAAAAAAAAAAAAAAAAAAAAAAAAATCCAGAAAAAAAATTGGGAAAAAATATTCCAGAAAAAAAATCCGGAAAAAAAAAAACGGGAAAAAAATCAGGAAAAAAAAATACGGAAAAAAAATCCGGAAAAATCCGGAAAAAAAAAATCCGGAAAAAAAATCAGAAAAAAAAAACCGGAAAAATCCGGAAAAAAAATTCCGGAAAAATCCGGAAAAAAAATCAGAAAAAAAAAATCCGGAAAAAAAATCCGGAAAAAAAATCCGGTAAAAAAAAAATTGGGAAAAAATATTCCAGAAAAAAATCCGGAAAAAAAAATCCGGAAAAATCCGGAAAAAAAAAATCCGGAAAAATCCGGAAAAAAAAAATCCGGAAAAATCCGGAAAAAAAAATCCATAAAAAAAAATCCGGAAAAAAAATCCGGGAAAAAAAAATCCGGAATAATCCGGAAAAAAAAAATCCGGAAAAATCCGGAAAAAAAAAAATCCGGAAAAATCCGGAAAAAAAAATCCAGAAAAAAAAATCCGGAAAAAAAATCCAGGAAAAAAAAATCCGGAATAATCCGGAAAAAAAAAATCCGGAAAAAAAATCCGGAAAAAAAAAATCAGGAAAAAAAAAAATCAGGAAAAAAAATCCAAAAAAAAAATCCGGGAAAAAAAAATCCGGAATAATCCGGAAAAAAAAAATCCGGAAAAAAAATCAGGAAAAAAAAATCCGGAAAAAAAATCCGGAAAAATCCGGAAAAAAAAAATCCGAAAAAAAAAATCCGGAAAAATCCGGAAAAAAATCCGGAAAAAAAAAATCAGGAAAAAAAAAAATCAGGAAAAAAAATCAGGAAAAAAAAATCCGGAAAAATAATCCGGAGAAAAAAACTCAGGAAAAAAAATCCGGAAAAATAATCCGAAAAAAAAATCAGAAAATCCGGAAAAAAAAATCCGGAAAAAAAATCCAGAAAAAAAATCCAGAAAAAAATTCCGGAAAAATCCGGAAAAAAAAAATCCGGAAAAATCCGGAAAAAAAAATCCATAAAAAAAAATCCGGAAAAAAAATCCGGGAAAAAAAAATCCGGAATAATCCGGAAAAAAAAAATCCGGAAAAAAAATCCAGAAAAAATTCCGGAAAAATCCGGAAAAAAAAAAATCCGGAAAAATCCGGAAAAACAAATCCATAAAAAAAAATCCGGAAAAAAAATCCGGGAAAAAAAAATCCGGAATAATCCGGAAAAAAAAAATCCGGAAAAAAAATCCGGAAAAAAAAATCCGGAAAAAAAATCCGGAAAAATCCGGAAAAAAAAAATCCGGAAAAAAAATTCCGGAAAAATCCGGAAAAAAAATCAGAAAAAAAAAATCCGGAAAAAAAATCCGGAAAAAAAATCCGGTAAAAAAAAAATTGGGAAAAAATATTCCAGAAAAAAATCCGGAAAAAAAAATCCGGAAAAATCCGGAAAAAAAAAATCCGGAAAAATCCGGAAAAAAAAATCCATAAAAAAAAATCCGGAAAAAAAATCCGGGAAAAAAAAATCCGGAATAATCCGGAAAAAAAAAATCCGGAAAAATCCGGAAAAAAAAAAATCCGGAAAAATCCGGAAAAAAAAATCCAGAAAAAAAAATCCGGAAAAAAAATCCAGGAAAAAAAAATCCGGAATAATCCGGAAAAAAAAATCCGGAAAAAAAATCCGGAAAAAAAAAATCAGGAAAAAAAAAAATCAGGAAAAAAAATCCAAAAAAAAAATCCGGGAAAAAAAAATCCGGAATAATCCGGAAAAAAAAAATCCGGAAAAAAAATCAGGAAAAAAAAATCCGGAAAAAAAATCCGGAAAAATCCGGAAAAAAAAAAATCCGAAAAAAAAAATCCGGAAAAATCCGGAAAAAAATCAGGAAAAAAAAAAATCAGGAAAAAAAATCAGGAAAAAAAATCAGGAAAAAAAAATCCGGAAAAATAATCCGGAGAAAAAAACTCAGGAAAAAAAATCCGGAAAAATAATCCGAAAAAAAAATCAGAAAATCCGGAAAAAAAAATCCGGAAAAAAAATCCAGAAAAAAAATCCAGAAAAAAATTCCGGAAAAATCCGGAAAAAAAAAATCCGGAAAAATCCGGAAAAAAAAATCCATAAAAAAAAATCCGGAAAAAAAATCCGGGAAAAAAAAATCCGGAATAATCCGGAAAAAAAAAATCCGGAAAAAAAATCCAGAAAAAATTCCGGAAAAATCCGGAAAAAAAAAAATCCGGAAAAATACGGAAAAACAAATCCATAAAAAAAAATCCGGAAAAAAAATCCGGGAAAAAAAAATCCGGAATAATCCGGAAAAAAAAAATCCGGAAAAAAAATCCGGAAAAAAAAATCCGGAAAAAAAATCCGGAAAAATCCGGAAAAAAAAAATCCGGAAAAAAAAAATCCGGAAAAAAAAAATTCCGGAAAAAAAATCCGAAAAAAAAAACCAGAAAAAAAATCCAGAAAAAAATTCCGGAAAAATCCGGAAAAAAAAAATCCGGAAAAAAAAATCCGGAAAAAAAATCTGGAAAAAAAAATCCGGAAAAAAAAATTCGGAAAAACCTGGAAAAAAAATACGGAAAAAAAATCCAGAAAAAAAAATCTGGAAAAAAAATCCGGAAAAAAATTCCGGAAAAAAAATCCAGAAAAAAACTCCGGAAAAAAAAATCCGGAAAAAAAATCCGGAAAAAAAAATCCAGAAAAAAACTCCGGAAAAAAAAATCCGGAAAAAAAATCCGGAAAAAAAAATCCAGAAAAAAAATCCGGAAAAATCCGGAAAAAAAAAATCCAGAAAAAAAATCAGGAAAAAAAAATCCGGAAAAAAAATCCGGAAAAATCCGGAAAAAAAAAATCCGGAAAAAAAATCAGGAAAAAAAAATCCGGAAAAAAAATCCAGAAAAATCTGGAAAAAAAAAATCCGGAAAAAAAAAATCCGGAAAAATCCGGAAAAAAATCCGGAAAAAAAAAAATCAGGAAAAAAAAAAATCAGGAAAAAAAATCAGGAAAAAAAAATCCGGAAAAATAATCTGGAAAAAAAAAATCAGGAAAAAAAATCCATAAAAATAATCCGAAAAAAAAATCCGAAAATCCGGAAAAAAAAATCCGGAAAAAAAATCCAGAAAAAAAATCCAGAAAAAAATTCCGGAAAAATCTGGAAAAAAAAAATCCGGAAAAAAAAATCCGGAAAAAAAATCTGGAAAAAAAATCTGGAAAAAAAAATACGGAAAAAAAAATCCGGAAAAACCTGGAAAAAAAATCCGGAAAAAAAATCCAGAAAAAAAAATCCGGAAAAAAAATCAGGAAAAAAAATCCAGAAAAAAAATCCAGAAAAAAAAATCCGGAAAAAAAATCCAGAAAAAAAAATCCGGAAAAATCCGGAAAAAAAAATCCAGAAAAAAAATCCGGAAAAAAAATCCGGAAAAAAAATCCAGAAAAAAAAAACAGAAAAAAAATCCGGATAAAAAAATCCAGAAAAAAAATCCAAAAAAAAATCAGGAAAAAAAATCCGGAAAAAAAAATCCGGAAAAAAAATCAGAAAAAAAAAATCCGGAAAAAAAATCCGGAAAAAAAATCAGAAAAAAAAATCTGGAAAAAAAAATCCAGAAAAATCCGGAAAAAAAATCCGGAAAAAAAAAATCCGGAATAATCCGGAAAAAAAAAATCAGGAAAAAAAATCCGGAAAAATCCGGAAAAAAAAAATCCGGAAAAAAAAAATCCGGAAAAATCCGGAAAAAAATCCGGAAAAAAAAAATCAGGAAAAAAAAAAATCAGGAAAAAAAATCAGGAAAAAAAAATCAGGAAAAATAATCCGGAAAAAAAAAATCAGGAAAAAAAATCCGGGAAAAAAAAATCCGGAATAATCCGGAAAAAAAAAATCCGGAAAAAAAATCAGGAAAAAAAAATCCGGAAAAAAAATCCGGAAAAAAAAAATCCGGAAAAAAAAAATCCGGAAAAATCCGGAAAAAAATCCGGAAAAAAAAAAATCAGGAAAAAAAATCAGGAAAAAAAAATCCGGAAAAATAATCCGAAAAAAAAATCAGAAAATCCGGAAAAAAAAATCCAGAAAAAAATTCCGGAAAAATCCGGAAAAAAAAAATCCGGAAAAAAAAATCCGGAAAAAAAATCTGGAAAAAAAATCTGGAAAAAAAAATCCGGAAAAAAAAATCCGGAAAAACCTGGAAAAAAAATCCGGAAACAAAATCCAGAAAAAAAAATCTGGAAAAAAAATCAGGAAAAAAATTCCGGAAAAAAAATCCAGAAAAAAACTCCGGAAAAAAAAATCCGGAAAAAAAATCCGGAAAAAAAAATCCAGAAAAAAACTCCGGAAAAAAAAATCCGGAAAAAAAATCCGGAAAAATCCGGAAAAAAAAAATCCGGAAAAAAAAAATCCGGAAAAATCCGGAAAAAAATCCGGAAAAAAAGTTTTTTTTTGGATTTTTTTTCCGGATTTTCTGATTTTTTTTCGGATTATTTTTCCGGATTTTTTTTCCTGATTTTTTTATTCTGGATTATTTTTCCGGATTTTTTTTTCTGGAAAAAAAATCAGGAAAAAAAATCCGGAAAAATCCGGAAAAAAAATCAGAAAAAAAAAATCCGGAAAAAAAAATCCGGAAAAATCCAGAAAAAAAATCCGGAAAAAAAAACGGAAAAATCCGGAAAAAAAAATCCGGAAAAATCCGGAAAAAAAATCAGAAAAAAAAAATCCGGAAAAAAAATCCGGAAAAAAAATCCGGTAAAAAAAAAATTGGGAAAAAATATTCCAGAAAAAAAATCCGGAAAAAAAAAATCCGGAAAAATCCGGAAAAAATAAAATCCGGAAAAAAAAAATCCGGAAAAATCCGGAAAAAAAAATCCAGAAAAAAAAATCCGGAAAAAAAATCCGGGAAAAAAAAATCCGAAATAATCCGAAAAAAAAATCAGAAAATCCGGAAAAAAAAATCCGGAAAAAAAATCCGGAAAAAAAATCCGGAAAAAAAAAATCAGGAAAAAAAATCAGGAAAAAAAAATCCGGAAAACAAAATCCGGAAAAAAAAAATCATGAAAAAAAATCCGGAAAAAAAAATCCGGAAAACTAAATCCGGAAAAAAAATCCGGAAAAAAAAAATCCAGAAAAAAAATCCGGAAAAAAAAATCCGGAGAAAAAATCCGGAAAAGAAAATCCGGAAAAGAAAAATCCGGAAAAAAAATCCGGAAAAAAAAAATCCGGAAAAATGAATCCGGAAAAAAAAATCCGGAATAAAAATTCCAGAAAAAAAATCCGGAAAAAAAATCCGGAAAAATCCGGAAAAAAAATCCAGAAAGAAAATCCGGAAAAAAAATCCGAAAAAATCCAAAAAAAAAAATCCGGAAAAAAAAATCCGTAAAAATCCGGGAAAAAAATGCGGAAAAAAAAAATCCGGAAAAAAAATCCGGAAAAAAAAAATCCGGAAAAATCCGGAAAAAAAAATCCGGAAAAATAATCCAGAATAAAAAAATCAGGAAAAAAAATCCGGAAAAATAATCCGAAAAAAATCAGAAAATCCGGAAAAAAAATCCAGAAAAAAATTCCGGAAAAAATTCCGGAAAATATATCCGGAAAAAAAAATCTGGAAAAAAAAATCCGGAAAAATCCGGAAAAAAAAATCAGGAAAAAAATCCGGAAAAAAAAAATCAGGAAAAAAAATCAGGAAAAAAAAATCCGGAAAACAAAATCCGGAAAAAAAATCCGGAGAAAAAATCCGGAAAAAAATCCGGAAAAAAAATCCGGAAAAAAAACATCCGGAAAAAAATCCGGAAAAAAAAATCAGGAAAAAAAATCAGGAAAAAAAAATCCGGAAAACAAAATCCGGAAAAAAAATCCAGAAAAAAATTCCGGAAAAAAAATCTGGAAAAAAAAATCCGGACAAAAAAATCTGGAAAAAAAATCCGGAAAAAAAAAAGCCGGAAAAAAAATCCGGAAAAAAAAATCCAGAGAAAAAATCCGAAAAAAAAAATCCGGAAAAAAAATCCGGAAAAAAAAAATCCGGAAAAAAAATCAGAAAAAAAAAATCCGGAAAAAAAATCCAGAAAAATCCGGAAAAAAAAATCCGGAAAAAAAAATCCGGAAAAATCCGGAAAAAAAAATCCGGAAAAATCCGGAAAAAAAAAATCCGGAACAAAAATCCGAAAAAAAAAATCCGGAAAAAAAAATCCGGAAAAATCCAGAAAAAAAATCCGGAAAAAAAAAACGGAAAAATCCGGAAAAAAAAATCCGGAAAAATCCGGAAAAAAAATCAGAAAAAAAAAATCCGGAAAAAAAATCCGGAAAAAAAATCCGGTAAAAAAAAATCCGGAAAAAAAAAATCCGGAAAAATCCGGAAAAAAATCCGGAAAAAAAAAATCAGGAAAAAAAATCAGGAAAAAAAAATCAGGAAAAATAATCCGGAAAAAAAAAATCCGGAAAAAAAATCAGAAAAAAAAAATCCGGAAAAAAAAATCCGGAAAAATCCGGAAAAAAAAATCCGGAAAAAAAATCAGAAAAAAAAATCCGGAAAAAAAAATCCGGAAAAATCCGGAAAAAAAATCTGGAAAAAAAAAATCCGGAATAATCCGGAAAAAAAAAATCCGGAAAAAAAAATCCAGAAAAATCCTGAAAAAAAATCCGGAAAAAAAATCAAGAAAAAAAAATCCGGAAAAAAAAATCTGGAAAAAAAAATCCAGAACAAAAATCCGGAAAAAAAAAATCCGGAATCTGGAAAAAAAAATCCGGAAAAAAAATCCGGAAAAAAAAATCCGGAAAAAAAAATCCGGAAAAATAATCCAGAAAAATCCGGGAAAAAAAAATGCGGAAAATCCAGAAAAAAAAATCCGAAAAAAAAATCCAGAAAAAACGGAAAAAAAAATCCGGAAAAATCCGGGAAAAAAAAAAATCCGGAAAAAAAAACCAGAAAAAAAATCCGGAAAAAAATCCGGGAAATAAATCCGGAAAAATCCGGAAAAAAAAAATCCGGAAAAAAAAATCCAGAAAAAAAAACGGAAAAAAAATCCGAAAAAAAAATCCGGGAAAAAAAATCCGGAAAAATAATCCGAAAAAAAATCAGAAAATCCGGAAAAAAAAATCCGGAAAAAAAATCCGGAAAAAAATTCCGGAAAATATATCCGGAAAAAAAAAATCAGGAAAAAAAATCAGGAAAAAAAAATCCGGAAAACAAAATCCGGAAAAAAAATCCGGAGAAAAAATGCGGAAAAAAATCCGGAAAAAAAATCCGGAAAAAAAACATCCGGAAAAAAATCAGGAAAAAAAAATCCGGAAAAAATAAAATCCGGAAAAAAAAAAATCCGGAAAAATCCGGAAAAAAAAATCCAGAAAAAAAAATCCGGAAAAAAAATCCGGGGAAAAAAAAATCCGGAATAATCCGGAAAAAAAAAATCCGGAAAAAAAATCAGGAAAAAAAAATCCGGAAAAAAAATCCGGAAAAAAAAAATCCGGAAAAAAAAAATCCGGAAAAAAATCCGGAAAAAAAAAAATCAGGAAAAAAAATCCGGAAAAAAAAATCCGGAAAAATAATCCGGAAAAAAAAAATCAGGAAAAAAAAATCCGGAAAACAAAATCCGGAAAAAAAATCCAGAAAAAAATTCCGGAAAAAAAATCTGGAAAAAAAAATCCGGACAAAAAAATCTGGAAAAAAAATCCGGAAAAAAAAAAGCCGGAAAAAAAATCCGGAAAAAAAAATCCAGAGAAAAAATCCGAAAAAAAAAATCCGGAAAAAAAATCCGGAAAAAAAAAATCCGGAAAAAAAATCAGAAAAAAAAAATCCGGAAAAAAAATCCGGAAAAATCCGGAAAAAAAAATCAGGAAAAAAAATCCGGAAAAAAAAATCCGGAAAAAAAAATCCGGAAAAATCCGGAAAAATCCGGAAAAAAAAAATCCGGAACAAAAATCCGAAAAAAAAAATCCGGAAAAAAAAATCCGGAAAAATCCAGAAAAAAAATCCGGAAAAAAAAAAACGGAAAAATCCGGAAAAAAAAATCCGGAAAAATCCGGAAAAAAAATCAGAAAAAAAAAATCCGGAAAAAAAATCCGGAAAAAAAATCCGGTAAAAAAAAATCCGGAAAAAAAAAATCCGGAAAAATCCGGAAAAAAATCCGGAAAAAAAAAAATCAGGAAAAAAAATCAGGAAAAAAAAATCAGGAAAAATAATCCGGAAAAAAAAAATCCGGAAAAAAAATCAGAAAAAAAAAATCCGGAAAAAAAAATCCGGAAAAATCCGGAAAAAAAAATCCGGAAAAAAAATCAGAAAAAAAAATCCGGAAAAAAAAATCCGGAAAAATCCGGAAAAAAAATCTGGAAAAAAAAAATCCGGAATAATCCGGAAAAAAAAAATCCGGAAAAAAAAATCCAGAAAAATCCTGAAAAAAAATCCGGAAAAAAAATCAAGAAAAAAAAATCCGGAAAAAAAAATCTGGAAAAAAAAATCCAGAACAAAAATCCGGAAAAAAAAAATCCGGAATCTGGAAAAAAAAATCCGGAAAAAAAATCCGGAAAAAAAAATCCGGAAAAAAAAATCCGGAAAAATAATCCAGAAAAATCCGGGAAAAAAAAATGCGGAAAATCCAGAAAAAAAAATCCGAAAAAAAAATCCAGAAAAAACGGAAAAAAAAATCCGGAAAAATCCGGGAAAAAAAAAAATCCGGAAAAAAAAACCAGAAAAAAAATCCGGAAAAAAATCCGGGAAATAAATCCGGAAAAATCCGGAAAAAAAAAATCCGGAAAAAAAAATCCAGAAAAAAAAACGGAAAAAAAATCCGAAAAAAAAATCCGGGAAAAAAAATCCGGAAAAATAATCCGAAAAAAAATCAGAAAATCCGGAAAAAAAAAATCAGGAAAAAAAATCAGGAAAAAAAAATCCGGAAAACAAAATCCGGAAAAAAAATCCGGAGAAAAAATGCGGAAAAAAATCCGGAAAAAAAATCCGGAAAAAAAACATCCGGAAAAAAATCAGGAAAAAAAAATCCGGAAAAAAAATCAGAAAAAAAAAATCCGGAAAAAAAATCCGGAAAAATCCGGAAAAAAAAATCAGGAAAAAAAATCCGGAAAAAAAAATCCGGAAAAAAAAATCCGGAAAAATCCGGAAAAAAAAATCCGGAAAAATCCGGAAAAAAAAAATCCGGAACAAAAATCCGAAAAAAAAAATCCGGAAAAAAAAATCCGGAAAAATCCAGAAAAAAAATCCGGAAAAAAAAAAACGGAAAAATCCGGAAAAAAAAATCCGGAAAAATCCGGAAAAAAAATCAGAAAAAAAAAATCCGGAAAAAAAATCCGGAAAAAAAATCCGGTAAAAAAAAATCCGGAAAAAAAAAATCCGGAAAAATCCGGAAAAAAATCCGGAAAAAAAAAAATCAGGAAAAAAAATCAGGAAAAAAAAATCAGGAAAAATAATCCGGAAAAAAAAAATCCGGAAAAAAAATCAGAAAAAAAAAATCCGGAAAAAAAAATCCGGAAAAATCCGGAAAAAAAAATCCGGAAAAAAAATCAGAAAAAAAAATCCGGAAAAAAAAATCCGGAAAAATCCGGAAAAAAAATCTGGAAAAAAAAAATCCGGAATAATCCGGAAAAAAAAAATCCGGAAAAAAAAATCCAGAAAAATCCTGAAAAAAAATCCGGAAAAAAAATCAAGAAAAAAAAATCCGGAAAAAAAAATCTGGAAAAAAAAATCCAGAACAAAAATCCGGAAAAAAAAAATCCGGAATCTGGAAAAAAAAATCCGGAAAAAAAATCCGGAAAAAAAAATCCGGAAAAAAAAATCCGGAAAAATAATCCAGAAAAATCCGGGAAAAAAAAATGCGGAAAATCCAGAAAAAAAAATCCGAAAAAAAAATCCAGAAAAAACGGAAAAAAAAATCCGGAAAAATCCGGGAAAAAAAAAAATCCGGAAAAAAAAACCAGAAAAAAAATCCGGAAAAAAATCCGGGAAATAAATCCGGAAAAATCCGGAAAAAAAAAATCCGGAAAAAAAAATCCAGAAAAAAAAACGGAAAAAAAATCCGAAAAAAAAATCCGGGAAAAAAAATCCGGAAAAATAATCCGAAAAAAAATCAGAAAATCCGGAAAAAAAAAATCAGGAAAAAAAATCAGGAAAAAAAAATCCGGAAAACAAAATCCGGAAAAAAAAAATCATGAAAAAAAATCCGGAAAAAAAAATCCGGAAAACTAAATCCGGAAAAAAAATCCGGAAAAAAAAAATCCAGAAAAAAAATCCGGAAAAAAAAATCCGGAGAAAAAATCCGGAAAAGAAAATCCGGAAAAGAAAAATCCGGAAAAAAAATCCGGAAAAAAAAAATCCGGAAAAATGAATCCGGAAAAAAAAATCCGGAATAAAAATTCCAGAAAAAAAATCCGGAAAAAAAATCCGGAAAAATCCGGAAAAAAAATCCAGAAAGAAAATCCGGAAAAAAAATCCGAAAAAATCCAAAAAAAAAAATCCGGAAAAAAAAATCCGTAAAAATCCGGGAAAAAAATGCGGAAAAAAAAAATCCGGAAAAAAAATCCGGAAAAAAAAAATCCGGAAAAATCCGGAAAAAAACATCCGGAAAAATAATCCAGAATAAAAAAATCAGGAAAAAAAATCCGGAAAAATAATCCGAAAAAAATCAGAAAATCCGGAAAAAAAATCCAGAAAAAAATTCCGGAAAAAATTCCGGAAAATATATCCGGAAAAAAAAATCTGGAAAAAAAAATCCGGAAAAATCCGGAAAAAAAAATCAGGAAAAAAATCCGGAAAAAAAAAATCAGGAAAAAAAATCAGGAAAAAAAAATCCGGAAAACAAAATCCGGAAAAAAAATCCGGAGAAAAAATCCGGAAAAAAATCCGGAAAAAAAATCCGGAAAAAAAACATCCGGAAAAAAATCCGGAAAAAAAAATCAGGAAAAAAAATCAGGAAAAAAAAATCCGGAAAACAAAATCCGGAAAAAAAATCCAGAAAAAAATTCCGGAAAAAAAATCTGGAAAAAAAAATCCGGACAAAAAAATCTGGAAAAAAAATCCGGAAAAAAAAAAGCCGGAAAAAAAATCCGGAAAAAAAAATCCAGAGAAAAAATCCGAAAAAAAAAATCCGGAAAAAAAATCCGGAAAAAAAAAATCCGGAAAAAAAATCAGAAAAAAAAAATCCGGAAAAAAAATCCAGAAAAATCCGGAAAAAAAAATCCGGAAAAAAAAATCCGGAAAAATCCGGAAAAAAAAATCCGGAAAAATCCGGAAAAAAAAAATCCGGAACAAAAATCCGAAAAAAAAAATCCGGAAAAAAAAATCCGGAAAAATCCAGAAAAAAAATCCGGAAAAAAAAAACGGAAAAATCCGGAAAAAAAAATCCGGAAAAATCCGGAAAAAAAATCAGAAAAAAAAAATCCGGAAAAAAAATCCGGAAAAAAAATCCGGTAAAAAAAAATCCGGAAAAAAAAAATCCGGAAAAATCCGGAAAAAAATCCGGAAAAAAAAAAATCAGGAAAAAAAATCAGGAAAAAAAAATCAGGAAAAATAATCCGGAAAAAAAAAATCCGGAAAAAAAATCAGAAAAAAAAAATCCGGAAAAAAAAATCCGGAAAAATCCGGAAAAAAAAATCCGGAAAAAAAATCAGAAAAAAAAATCCGGAAAAAAAAATCCGGAAAAATCCGGAAAAAAAATCTGGAAAAAAAAAATCCGGAATAATCCGGAAAAAAAAAATCCGGAAAAAAAAATCCAGAAAAATCCTGAAAAAAAATCCGGAAAAAAAATCAAGAAAAAAAAATCCGGAAAAAAAAATCTGGAAAAAAAAATCCAGAACAAAAATCCGGAAAAAAAAAATCCGGAATCTGGAAAAAAAAATCCGGAAAAAAAATCCGGAAAAAAAAATCCGGAAAAAAAAATCCGGAAAAATAATCCAGAAAAATCCGGGAAAAAAAAATGCGGAAAATCCAGAAAAAAAAATCCGAAAAAAAAATCCAGAAAAAACGGAAAAAAAAATCCGGAAAAATCCGGGAAAAAAAAAAATCCGGAAAAAAAAACCAGAAAAAAAATCCGGAAAAAAATCCGGGAAATAAATCCGGAAAAATCCGGAAAAAAAAAATCCGGAAAAAAAAATCCAGAAAAAAAAACGGAAAAAAAATCCGAAAAAAAAATCCGGGAAAAAAAATCCGGAAAAATAATCCGAAAAAAAATCAGAAAATCCGGAAAAAAAAATCCGGAAAAAAAATCCGGAAAAAAATTCCGGAAAATATATCCGGAAAAAAAAAATCAGGAAAAAAAATCAGGAAAAAAAAATCCGGAAAACAAAATCCGGAAAAAAAATCCGGAGAAAAAATGCGGAAAAAAATCCGGAAAAAAAATCCGGAAAAAAAACATCCGGAAAAAAATCAGGAAAAAAAAATCCGGAAAAAATAAAATCCGGAAAAAAAAAAATCCGGAAAAATCCGGAAAAAAAAATCCAGAAAAAAAAATCCGGAAAAAAAATCCGGGGAAAAAAAAATCCGGAATAATCCGGAAAAAAAAAATCCGGAAAAAAAATCAGGAAAAAAAAATCCGGAAAAAAAATCCGGAAAAAAAAAATCCGGAAAAAAAAAATCCGGAAAAAAATCCGGAAAAAAAAAAATCAGGAAAAAAAATCCGGAAAAAAAAATCCGGAAAAATAATCCGGAAAAAAAAAATCAGGAAAAAAAAATCCGGAAAACAAAATCCGGAAAAAAAATCCAGAAAAAAATTCCGGAAAAAAAATCTGGAAAAAAAAATCCGGACAAAAAAATCTGGAAAAAAAATCCGGAAAAAAAAAAGCCGGAAAAAAAATCCGGAAAAAAAAATCCAGAGAAAAAATCCGAAAAAAAAAATCCGGAAAAAAAATCCGGAAAAAAAAAATCCGGAAAAAAAATCAGAAAAAAAAAATCCGGAAAAAAAATCCGGAAAAATCCGGAAAAAAAAATCAGGAAAAAAAATCCGGAAAAAAAAATCCGGAAAAAAAAATCCGGAAAAATCCGGAAAAAAAAATCCGGAAAAATCCGGAAAAAAAAAATCCGGAACAAAAATCCGAAAAAAAAAATCCGGAAAAAAAAATCCGGAAAAATCCAGAAAAAAAATCCGGAAAAAAAAAAACGGAAAAATCCGGAAAAAAAAATCCGGAAAAATCCGGAAAAAAAATCAGAAAAAAAAAATCCGGAAAAAAAATCCGGAAAAAAAATCCGGTAAAAAAAAATCCGGAAAAAAAAAATCCGGAAAAATCCGGAAAAAAATCCGGAAAAAAAAAAATCAGGAAAAAAAATCAGGAAAAAAAAATCAGGAAAAATAATCCGGAAAAAAAAAATCCGGAAAAAAAATCAGAAAAAAAAAATCCGGAAAAAAAAATCCGGAAAAATCCGGAAAAAAAAATCCGGAAAAAAAATCAGAAAAAAAAATCCGGAAAAAAAAATCCGGAAAAATCCGGAAAAAAAATCTGGAAAAAAAAAATCCGGAATAATCCGGAAAAAAAAAATCCGGAAAAAAAAATCCAGAAAAATCCTGAAAAAAAATCCGGAAAAAAAATCAAGAAAAAAAAATCCGGAAAAAAAAATCTGGAAAAAAAAATCCAGAACAAAAATCCGGAAAAAAAAAATCCGGAATCTGGAAAAAAAAATCCGGAAAAAAAATCCGGAAAAAAAAATCCGGAAAAAAAAATCCGGAAAAATAATCCAGAAAAATCCGGGAAAAAAAATGCGGAAAATCCAGAAAAAAAAATCCGAAAAAAAAATCCAGAAAAAACGGAAAAAAAAATCCGGAAAAATCCGGGAAAAAAAAAAATCCGGAAAAAAAAACCAGAAAAAAAATCCGGAAAAAAATCCGGGAAATAAATCCGGAAAAATCCGGAAAAAAAAAATCCGGAAAAAAAAATCCAGAAAAAAAAACGGAAAAAAAATCCGAAAAAAAAATCCGGGAAAAAAAATCCGGAAAAATAATCCGAAAAAAAATCAGAAAATCCGGAAAAAAAAAATCAGGAAAAAAAATCAGGAAAAAAAAATCCGGAAAACAAAATCCGGAAAAAAAATCCGGAGAAAAAATGCGGAAAAAAATCCGGAAAAAAAATCCGGAAAAAAAACATCCGGAAAAAAATCAGGAAAAAAAAATCCGGAAAAAAAATCAGAAAAAAAAAATCCGGAAAAAAAATCCGGAAAAATCCGGAAAAAAAAATCAGGAAAAAAAATCCGGAAAAAAAAATCCGGAAAAAAAATCCGGAAAAAAAAAATCAGGAAAAAAAATCAGGAAAAAAAAATCCGGAAAACAAAATCCGGAAAAAAAATCCGGAGAAAAAATGCGGAAAAAAATCCGGAAAAAAAATCCGGAAAAAAAACATCCGGAAAAAAATCAGGAAAAAAAAATCCGGAAAAAAAATCAGAAAAAAAAAATCCGGAAAAAAAATCCGGAAAAATCCGGAAAAAAAAATCAGGAAAAAAAATCCGGAAAAAAAAATCCGGAAAAAAAAATCCGGAAAAATCCGGAAAAAAAAATCCGGAAAAATCCGGAAAAAAAAAATCCGGAACAAAAATCCGAAAAAAAAAATCCGGAAAAAAAAATCCGGAAAAATCCAGAAAAAAAATCCGGAAAAAAAAAAACGGAAAAATCCGGAAAAAAAAATCCGGAAAAATCCGGAAAAAAAATCAGAAAAAAAAAATCCGGAAAAAAAATCCGGAAAAAAAATCCGGTAAAAAAAAATCCGGAAAAAAAAAATCCGGAAAAATCCGGAAAAAAATCCGGAAAAAAAAAAATCAGGAAAAAAAATCAGGAAAAAAAAATCAGGAAAAATAATCCGGAAAAAAAAAATCCGGAAAAAAAATCCGGAAAAAAATTCCGGAAAATATATCCGGAAAAAAAAAATCAGGAAAAAAAATCAGGAAAAAAAAATCCGGAAAACAAAATCCGGAAAAAAAATCCGGAGAAAAAATGCGGAAAAAAATCCGGAAAAAAAATCCGGAAAAAAAACATCCGGAAAAAAATCAGGAAAAAAAAATCCGGAAAAAATAAAATCCGGAAAAAAAAAAATCCGGAAAAATCCGGAAAAAAAAATCCAGAAAAAAAAATCCGGAAAAAAAATCCGGGGAAAAAAAAATCCGGAATAATCCGGAAAAAAAAAATCCGGAAAAAAAATCAGGAAAAAAAAATCCGGAAAAAAAATCCGGAAAAAAAAAATCCGGAAAAAAAAAATCCGGAAAAAAATCCGGAAAAAAAAAAATCAGGAAAAAAAATCCGGAAAAAAAAATCCGGAAAAATAATCCGGAAAAAAAAAATCAGGAAAAAAAAATCCGGAAAACAAAATCCGGAAAAAAAATCCAGAAAAAAATTCCGGAAAAAAAATCTGGAAAAAAAAATCCGGACAAAAAAATCTGGAAAAAAAATCCGGAAAAAAAAAAGCCGGAAAAAAAATCCGGAAAAAAAAATCCAGAGAAAAAATCCGAAAAAAAAAATCCGGAAAAAAAATCCGGAAAAAAAAAATCCGGAAAAAAAATCAGAAAAAAAAAATCCGGAAAAAAAATCCGGAAAAATCCGGAAAAAAAAATCAGGAAAAAAAATCCGGAAAAAAAAATCCGGAAAAAAAAATCCGGAAAAATCCGGAAAAAAAAATCCGGAAAAATCCGGAAAAAAAAAATCCGGAACAAAAATCCGAAAAAAAAAATCCGGAAAAAAAAATCCGGAAAAATCCAGAAAAAAAATCCGGAAAAAAAAAACGGAAAAATCCGGAAAAAAAAATCCGGAAAAATCCGGAAAAAAAATCAGAAAAAAAAAATCCGGAAAAAAAATCCGGAAAAAAAATCCGGTAAAAAAAAATCCGGAAAAAAAAAATCCGGAAAAATCCGGAAAAAAATCCGGAAAAAAAAAAATCAGGAAAAAAAATCAGGAAAAAAAAATCAGGAAAAATAATCCGGAAAAAAAAAATCCGGAAAAAAAATCAGAAAAAAAAAATCCGGAAAAAAAAATCCGGAAAAATCCGGAAAAAAAAATCCGGAAAAAAAATCAGAAAAAAAAATCCGGAAAAAAAAATCCGGAAAAATCCGGAAAAAAAATCTGGAAAAAAAAAATCCGGAATAATCCGGAAAAAAAAAATCCGGAAAAAAAAATCCAGAAAAATCCTGAAAAAAAATCCGGAAAAAAAATCAAGAAAAAAAAATCCGGAAAAAAAAATCTGGAAAAAAAAATCCAGAACAAAAATCCGGAAAAAAAAAATCCGGAATCTGGAAAAAAAAATCCGGAAAAAAAATCCGGAAAAAAAAATCCGGAAAAAAAAATCCGGAAAAATAATCCAGAAAAATCCGGGAAAAAAAAATGCGGAAGATCCAGAAAAAAAAATCCGAAAAAAAAATCCAGAAAAAACGGAAAAAAAAATCCGGAAAAATCCGGGAAAAAAAAAAATCCGGAAAAAAAAACCAGAAAAAAAATCCGGAAAAAAATCCGGGAAATAAATCCGGAAAAATCCGGAAAAAAAAAATCCGGAAAAAAAAATCCAGAAAAAAAAACGGAAAAAAAATCCGAAAAAAAAATCCGGGAAAAAAAATCCGGAAAAATAATCCGAAAAAAAATCAGAAAATCCGGAAAAAAAAAATCAGGAAAAAAAATCAGGAAAAAAAAATCCGGAAAACAAAATCCGGAAAAAAAATCCGGAGAAAAAATGCGGAAAAAAATCCGGAAAAAAAATCCGGAAAAAAAACATCCGGAAAAAAATCAGGAAAAAAAAATCCGGAAAAAAAATCAGAAAAAAAAAATCCGGAAAAAAAATCCGGAAAAATCCGGAAAAAAAAATCAGGAAAAAAAATCCGGAAAAAAAAATCCGGAAAAAAAAATCCGGAAAAATCCGGAAAAAAAAATCCGGAAAAATCCGGAAAAAAAAAATCCGGAACAAAAATCCGAAAAAAAAAATCCGGAAAAAAAAATCCGGAAAAATCCAGAAAAAAAATCCGGAAAAAAAAAAACGGAAAAATCCGGAAAAAAAAATCCGGAAAAATCCGGAAAAAAAATCAGAAAAAAAAAATCCGGAAAAAAAATCCGGAAAAAAAATCCGGTAAAAAAAAATCCGGAAAAAAAAAATCCGGAAAAATCCGGAAAAAAATCCGGAAAAAAAAAAATCAGGAAAAAAAATCAGGAAAAAAAAATCAGGAAAAATAATCCGGAAAAAAAAAATCCGGAAAAAAAATCAGAAAAAAAAAATCCGGAAAAAAAAATCCGGAAAAATCCGGAAAAAAAAATCCGGAAAAAAAATCAGAAAAAAAAATCCGGAAAAAAAAATCCGGAAAAATCCGGAAAAAAAATCTGGAAAAAAAAAATCCGGAATAATCCGGAAAAAAAAAATCCGGAAAAAAAAATCCAGAAAAATCCTGAAAAAAAATCCGGAAAAAAAATCAAGAAAAAAAAATCCGGAAAAAAAAATCTGGAAAAAAAAATCCAGAACAAAAATCCGGAAAAAAAAAATCCGGAATCTGGAAAAAAAAATCCGGAAAAAAAATCCGGAAAAAAAAATCCGGAAAAAAAAATCCGGAAAAATAATCCAGAAAAATCCGGGAAAAAAAAATGCGGAAAATCCAGAAAAAAAAATCCGAAAAAAAAATCCAGAAAAAACGGAAAAAAAAATCCGGAAAAATCCGGGAAAAAAAAAAATCCGGAAAAAAAAACCAGAAAAAAAATCCGGAAAAAAATCCGGGAAATAAATCCGGAAAAATCCGGAAAAAAAAAATCCGGAAAAAAAAATCCAGAAAAAAAAACGGAAAAAAAATCCGAAAAAAAAATCCGGGAAAAAAAATCCGGAAAAATAATCCGAAAAAAAATCAGAAAATCCGGAAAAAAAAAATCAGGAAAAAAAATCAGGAAAAAAAAATCCGGAAAACAAAATCCGGAAAAAAAATCCGGAGAAAAAATGCGGAAAAAAATCCGGAAAAAAAATCCGGAAAAAAAACATCCGGAAAAAAATCAGGAAAAAAAAATCCGGAAAAAATAAAATCCGGAAAAAAAAAAATCCGGAAAAATCCGGAAAAAAAAATCCAGAAAAAAAAATCCGGAAAAAAAATCCGGGGAAAAAAAAATCCGGAATAATCCGGAAAAAAAAAATCCGGAAAAAAAATCAGGAAAAAAAAATCCGGAAAAAAAATCCGGAAAAAAAAAATCCGGAAAAAAAAAATCCGGAAAAAAATCCGGAAAAAAAAAAATCAGGAAAAAAAATCCGGAAAAAAAAATCCGGAAAAATAATCCGGAAAAAAAAAATCAGGAAAAAAAATCCGGAAAAATAATCAGAAAAAAAAATCAGAAAATCCGGAAAAAAAAATCCGGAAAAAAATCCGGAAAAAAAATCCGGAAAAAAAATCCGGAAAAAAAAATCTGGAAAAAAAAATCCGGAAAAAAATCCGGAAAAAAATCCGGAAAAAAAAATCCGGAAAATAAAAATCCGGAAAAAAAATCCGGAAAAATAATCCAGAAAAATCCGGGAAAAAAAAATGCGGAAAATCCGGAAAAAAAAATCCGAAAAAAAATTCCAGAAAAAACGGAAAAAAAAATCCGGAAAAATCCGGGAAAAAAAAAAATCCGGAAAAAAAAACCAGAAAAAAAATCCGGAAAAAAATCCGGGAAATAAATCCGGAAAAATCCGGAAAAAAAAAATCCGGAAAAAAAAATTCAGAAAAAAAAACGGAAAAAAAATCCGAAAAAAAAATCCGGGAAAAAAAATCCGGAAAAATAATCCGAAAAAAAATCAGAAAATCCGGAAAAAAAAATCCGGAAAAAAAATCCGGAAAAAAATTCCGGAAAATATATCCGGAAAAAAAAATCTGGAAAAAAAAATCCGGAAAAATCCGGAAAAAAAAATCAGGAAAAAAATCCGGAAAAAAAAAATCAGGAAAAAAAATCAGGAAAAAAAAAATCCGGAAAAATAATCCGGAAAAAAAAAATCAGGAAAAAAAATCCGGAAAAATAATCAGAAAAAAAAATCAGAAAATCCGGAAAAAAAAATCCGGAAAAAAAATCCGGAAAAAAAATCCGGAAAAAAAAATCTGGAAAAAAAAATCCGGAAAAAAATCCGGAAAAAAATCCGGAAAAAAAAATCCGGAAAATAAAAATCCGGAAAAAAAATCCGGAAAAATAATCCAGAAAAATCCGGGAAAAAAAAATGCGGAAAATCCGGAAAAAAAAATCCGAAAAAAAAATCCAGAAAAAACGGAAAAAAAAATCCGGAAAAATCCGGGAAAAAAAAAAATCCAGAAAAAAAATCCAAAAAAAAAATCAGGAAAAAAAATCCGGAAAAAAAAATCCGGAAAAAAAATCAGAAAAAAAAATTGGGAAAAAAAAATCCAGAAAAAAAAACGGAAAAAAAATCCGAAAAAAAAATCCGGGAAAAAAAATCCGGAAAAATAATCCGAAAAAAAATCAGAAAATCCGGAAAAAAAAATCCGGAAAAAAAATCCGGAAAAAAATTCCGGAAAATATATCCGGAAAAAAAAATCAGAAAAAAAAATTGGGAAAAAAAAATCCAGAAAAAAAAACGGAAAAAAAATCCGAAAAAAAAATCCGGGAAAAAAAATCCGGAAAAATAATCCGAAAAAAAATCAGAAAATCCGGAAAAAAAAATCCGGAAAAAAAATCCGGAAAAAAATCCAGAAAAAAAATCCGGAAAAAAAAAACGGAAAAATCCGGAAAAAAAAATCCGGAAAAATCCGGAAAAAAAATCAGAAAAAAAAAATCCGGAAAAAAAATCCGGAAAAAAAATCCGGTAAAAAAAAATCCGGAAAAAAAAAATCCGGAAAAATCCGGAAAAAAATCCGGAAAAAAAAAAATCAGGAAAAAAAATCAGGAAAAAAAAATCAGGAAAAATAATCCGGAAAAAAAAAATCCGGAAAAAAAATCAGAAAAAAAAAATCCGGAAAAAAAAATCCGGAAAAATCCGGAAAAAAAAATCCGGAAAAAAAAATCCGGAAGAATCCGGAAAAAAAATCTGGAAAAAAAAAATCCGGAATAATCCGGAAAAAAAAAATCCGGAAAAAAAATCCAGAAAAATCCTGAAAAAAAATCCGGAAAAAAAATCAAGAAAAAAAAATCCGGAAAAAAAAATCTGGAAAAAAAAATCCAGAACAAAAATCCGGAAAAAAAAAATCCGGAATCTGGAAAAAAAAATCCGGAAAAAAAATCCGGAAAAAAAAATCCGGAAAAATAATCCAGAAAAATCCGGGAAAAAAAAATGCGGAAAATCCAGAAAAAAAAATCCGAAAAAAAAATCCAGAAAAAACGGAAAAAAAAATCCGGAAAAATCCGGGAAAAAAAAAAATCCGGAAAAAAAAACCAGAAAAAAAATCCGGAAAAAAATCCGGGAAATAAATCCGGAAAAATCCGGAAAAAAAAAATCCGGAAAAAAAAATCCAGAAAAAAAAACGGAAAAAAAATCCGAAAAAAAAATCCGGGAAAAAAAATCCGGAAAAATAATCCGAAAAAAAATCAGAAAATCCGGAAAAAAAAATCCGGAAAAAAAATCCGGAAAAAAATTCCGGAAAATATATCCGGAAAAAAAAAATCAGGAAAAAAAATCAGGAAAAAAAAATCCGGAAAACAAAATCCGGAAAAAAAATCCGGAGAAAAAATCCGGAAAAAAATCCGGAAAAAAAATCCGGAAAAAAAACATCCGGAAAAAAATCCGGAAAAAAAAATCAGGAAAAAAAATCAGGAAAAAAAAATCCGGAAAAAAAATCCGGAAAAATCCGGAAAAAAAAAATCCGGAAAAAAAATCAGGAAAAAAAAATCCGGAAAAAAAATCCAGAAAAATCCCGAAAAAAAAAATCCGGAAAAAAAATCAGAAAAAAAAAATCCGGAAAAAAAAATCCGGAAAAATCCAGAAAAAAAATCCGGAAAAAAAAAACGGAAAAATCCGGAAAAAAAAATCCGGAAAAATCCGGAAAAAAAATCAGAAAAAAAAAATCCGGAAAAAAAATCCGGTAAAAAAAAAATTGGGAAAAAATATTCCAGAAAAAAAATCCGGAAAAAAAAAATCCGGAAAAATCCGGAAAAAATAAAATCCGGAAAAAAAAAAATCCGGAAAAATCCGGAAAAAAAATCCAGAAAAAAAAATCCGGAAAAAAAATCCGGGAAAAAAAAAATCCGGAATAATCCGGAAAAAAAAAATCCGGAAAAAAAATCAGGAAAAAAAAATACGGAAAAAAAATCCGGAAAAAAAAAATCCGGAAAAAAAAAATCCGGAAAAATCCGGAAAAAAATCCGGAAAAAAAAAAATCAGGAAAAAAATCAGGAAAAAAAAATCCGGAAAAATAATCCGGAAAAAAAAAATCAGGAAAAAAAATCCGGAAAAATAATCCGAAAAAAAAATCAGAAAATCCGGAAAAAAAAATCCGGAAAAAAAATCCGGAAAAAAATTCCGGAAAAAAATCCGGAAAAAAAAATCCGGAAAAATAATCCAGAAAAATCCGGGGAAAAAAAATGCGGAAAATCAGGAAAAAAAAATCCGAAAAAAAAATCCGGAAAAATCCGGGAAAAAAAAAATCCGGAAAAAAAAACCAGAAAAAAAATCCGGAAAAAAAATCCGGAAAAAAATCCGGGAAATAAATCCGGAAAAATCCGGAAAAAAAAAATCCGGAAAAAAAAATCCAGAAAAAAAAACGGAAAAAAAATCCGAAAAAAAAATCCGGGAAAAAAAATCCGGAAAAATAATCCGAAAAAAAATCAGAAAATCCGGAAAAAAAAATCCGGAAAAAAAATCCGGAAAAAAATTCCGGAAAATATATCCGGAAAAAAAAAATCAGGAATAAAAATCAGGAAAAAAAAATCCGGAAAACAAAATCCGGAAAAAAAATCCGGAGAAAAAATCCGGAAAAAAAATCTGGAAAAAAAATCCGGAAAAAAAACATCCGGAAAAAAATCCGGAAAAAAAAATCAGGAAAAAAAATCAGGAAAAAAAAATCCGGAAAACAAAATCCGGAAAAAAAATCAGGAAAAAAAAATCCGGAAAAAATAAAATCCGGAAAAAAAAAAATCCGGAAAAATCCGGAAAAAAAAATCCAGAAAAAAAAATCCGGAAAAAAAATCCGGGGAAAAAAAAATCCGGAATAATCCGGAAAAAAAAAATCCGGAAAAAAAATCAGGAAAAAAAAATCCGGAAAAAAAATCCGGAAAAAAAAAATCCGGAAAAAAAAAATCCGGAAAAATCCGGAAAAAAATCCGAAAAAAAAAAAATCAGGAAAAAAAATCCGGAAAAAAAAAATCTGGAAAAATAATCCGGAAAAAAAAATCAGGAAAAAAAATCTGGAAAAATAATCAGAAAAAAAATCAGAAAATCCGGAAAAAAAAATCCGGAAAAAAAAACCAGAAAAAAAATCCGGAAAAAAATCCGGGAAATAAATCCGGAAAAATCCGGAAAAAAAAAATCCGGAAAAAAAAATTCAGAAAAAAAAACGGAAAAAAAATCCGAAAAAAAAATCCGGGAAAAAAAATCCGGAAAAATAATCCGAAAAAAAATCAGAAAATCCGGAAAAAAAAATCCGGAAAAAAAATCCGGAAAAAAATTCCGGAAAATATATCCGGAAAAAAAAATCTGGAAAAAAAAATCCGGAAAAATCCGGAAAAAAAAATCAGGAAAAAAATCCGGAAAAAAAAAATCAGGAAAAAAAATCAGGAAAAAAAAAATCCGGAAAAATAATCCGGAAAAAAAAAATCAGGAAAAAAAATCCGGAAAAATAATCAGAAAAAAAAATCAGAAAATCCGGAAAAAAAAATCCGGAAAAAAAATCCGGAAAAAAAATCCGGAAAAAAAAATCTGGAAAAAAAAATCCGGAAAAAAATCCGGAAAAAAATCCGGAAAAAAAAATCCGGAAAATAAAAATCCGGAAAAAAAATCCGGAAAAATAATCCAGAAAAATCCGGGAAAAAAAAATGCGGAAAATCCGGAAAAAAAAATCCGAAAAAAAAATCCAGAAAAAACGGAAAAAAAAATCCGGAAAAATCCGGGAAAAAAAAAAATCCAGAAAAAAAATCCAAAAAAAAATCAGGAAAAAAAATCCGGAAAAAAAAATCCGGAAAAAAAATCAGAAAAAAAAATTGGGAAAAAAAAATCCAGAAAAAAAAACGGAAAAAAAATCCGAAAAAAAAATCCGGGAAAAAAAATCCGGAAAAATAATCCGAAAAAAAATCAGAAAATCCGGAAAAAAAAATCCGGAAAAAAAATCCGGAAAAAAATTCCGGAAAATATATCCGGAAAAAAAAATCTGGAAAAAAAAATCCGGAAAAATCCGGAAAAAAAAATCAGGAAAAAAATCCGGAAAAAAAAAATCAGGAAAAAAAATCAGGAAAAAAAAATCCGGAAAACAAAATCCGGAAAAAAAATCCGGAGAAAAAATCCGGAAAAAAATCCGGAAAAAAAATCCGGAAAAAAAACATCCGGAAAAAAATCCGGAAAAAAAAATCAGGAAAAAAAATCAGGAAAAAAAAATCCGGAAAACAAAATCCGGAAAAAAAATCCAGAAAAAAATTCCGGAAAAAAAAATCTGGAAAAAAAAATCCGGACAAAAAAATCTGGAAAAAAAATCCGGAAAAAAAATCCGGAAAAAAAAAATCCGGAAAAAAAATCCGGAAAAAAAATCCAGAGAAAAAATCCGGAAAAAAAAATCCGGAAAAATCCGGAAAAAAAAAATCCGGAACAAAAATCAGAAAAAAAAAATCCGGAAAAAAAAATCCGGAAAAATCCAGAAAAAAAATCCGGAAAAAAAAAACGGAAAAATCAGGAAAAAAAAATCCGGAAAAATCCGGAAAAAAAATCAGAAAAAAAAAATCCGGAAAAAAAATCCGGAAAAAAAATCCGGTAAAAAAAAATCCGGAAAAAAAAAATCCGGAAAAATCCGGAAAAAAATCCGGAAAAAAAAAAATCAGGAAAAAAAATCAGGAAAAAAAAATCAGGAAAAATAATCCGGAAAAAAAAAATCCGGAAAAAAAATCAGAAAAAAAAAATCCGGAAAAAAAAATCCGGAAAAATCCGGAAAAAAAAATCCGGAAAAAAAATCAGAAAAAAAAATCCGGAAAAAAAAATCCGGAAAAATCCGGAAAAAAAATCTGGAAAAAAAAAATCCGGAATAATCCGGAAAAAAAAAATCCGGAAAAAAAATCCAGAAAAAAAATCCGGAAAAAAAATCAGAAAATCCGGAAAAAAAAATCCGGAAAAAAAATCCAGAAAAAAAATCCAGAAAAAAATTCCGGAAAAATCCGGAAAAAAAAAATCCGGAAAAATCCGGAAAAAAAAATCCATAAAAAAAAATCCGGAAAAAAAATCCGGGAAAAAAAAATCCGGAATAATCCGGAAAAAAAAAATCCGGAAAAAAAATCCAGAAAAAATTCCGGAAAAATCCGGAAAAAAAAAAATCCGGAAAAATACGGAAAAACAAATCCATAAAAAAAAATCCGGAAAAAAAATCCGGGAAAAAAAAATCCGGAATAATCCGGAAAAAAAAAATCCGGAAAAAAAATCGGGAAAAAAAAATCCGGAAAAAAAATCCGGAAAAAAAAAATCCGGAAAAAAAAAATCCGGAAAAAAAAAATTCCGGAAAAAAAATCCGAAAAAAAAAACCAGAAAAAAAATCCAGAAAAAAATTCCGGAAAAATCCGGAAAAAAAAAATCCGGAAAAAAAAATCCGGAAAAAAAATCTGGAAAAAAAAATCCGGAAAAAAAAATTCGGAAAAACCTGGAAAAAAAATACGGAAAAAAAATCCAGAAAAAAAAATCTGGAAAAAAAATCCGGAAAAAAATTCCGGAAAAAAAATCCAGAAAAAAACTCCGGAAAAAAAAATCCGGAAAAAAAATCCGGAAAAAAAAATCCAGAAAAAAACTCCGGAAAAAAAAATCCGGAAAAAAAATCCGGAAAAAAAAATCCAGAAAAAAAATCCGGAAAAATCCGGAAAAAAAAAATCCAGAAAAAAAATCAGGAAAAAAAAATCCGGAAAAAAAATCCGGAAAAATCCGGAAAAAAAAAATCCGGAAAAAAAATCAGGAAAAAAAAATCCGGAAAAAAAATCCAGAAAAATCTGGAAAAAAAAAATCCGGAAAAAAAAAATCCGGAAAAATCCGGAAAAAAATCCGGAAAAAAAAAAATCAGGAAAAAAAAAAATCAGGAAAAAAAATCAGGAAAAAAAAATCCGGAAAAATAATCTGGAAAAAAAAAATCAGGAAAAAAAATCCATAAAAATAATCCGAAAAAAAAATCCGAAAATCCGGAAAAAAAAATCCGGAAAAAAAATCCAGAAAAAAAATCCAGAAAAAAATTCCGGAAAAATCTGGAAAAAAAAAATCCGGAAAAAAAAATCCGGAAAAAAAATCTGGAAAAAAAATCTGGAAAAAAAAATACGGAAAAAAAAATCCGGAAAAACCTGGAAAAAAAATCCGGAAAAAAAATCCAGAAAAAAAAATCCGGAAAAAAAATCAGGAAAAAAAATCCAGAAAAAAAATCCAGAAAAAAAAATCCGGAAAAAAAATCCAGAAAAAAAAATCCGGAAAAATCCGGAAAAAAAAATCCAGAAAAAAAATCCGGAAAAAAAATCCGGAAAAAAAATCCAGAAAAAAAAAACAGAAAAAAAATCCGGATAAAAAAATCCAGAAAAAAAATCCAAAAAAAAATCAGGAAAAAAAATCCGGAAAAAAAAATCCGGAAAAAAAATCAGAAAAAAAAAATCCGGAAAAAAAATCCGGAAAAAAAATCAGAAAAAAAAATCTGGAAAAAAAAATCCGGAAAAATCCGGAAAAAAAATCCGGAAAAAAAAAATCCGGAATAATCCGGAAAAAAAAAATCAGGAAAAAAAATCCGGAAAAAAAAAAATCCGAAATAATCCGAAAAAAAAATCAGAAAATCCGGAAAAAAAAATCCGGAAAAAAAATCCGGAAAAAAAATCCGGAAAAAAAAAATCAGGAAAAAAAATCAGGAAAAAAAAATCCGGAAAACAAAATCCGGAAAAAAAAAATCATGAAAAAAAATCCGGAAAAAAAAATCCGGAAAACTAAATCCGGAAAAAAAATCCGGAAAAAAAAAATCCAGAAAAAAAATCCGGAAAAAAAAATCCGGAGAAAAAATCCGGAAAAGAAAATCCGGAAAAGAAAAATCCGGAAAAAAAATCCGGAAAAAAAAAATCCGGAAAAATGAATCCGGAAAAAAAAATCCGGAATAAAAATTCCAGAAAAAAAATCCGGAAAAAAAATCCGGAAAAATCCGGAAAAAAAATCCAGAAAGAAAATCCGGAAAAAAAATCCGAAAAAATACAAAAAAAAAAATCCGGAAAAAAAAATCCGTAAAAATCCGGGAAAAAAATGCGGAAAAAAAAAATCCGGAAAAAAAATCCGGAAAAAAAAAATCCGGAAAAATCCGGAAAAAAAAATCCGGAAAAATAATCCAGAATAAAAAAATCAGGAAAAAAAATCCGGAAAAATAATCCGAAAAAAATCAGAAAATCCGGAAAAAAAATCCAGAAAAAAATTCCGGAAAAAATTCCGGAAAATATATCCGGAAAAAAAAATCTGGAAAAAAAAATCCGGAAAAATCCGGAAAAAAAAATCAGGAAAAAAATCCGGAAAAAAAAAATCAGGAAAAAAAATCAGGAAAAAAAATCCGGAAAACAAAATCCGGAAAAAAAATCCGGAGAAAAAATCCGGAAAAAAATCCGGAAAAAAAATCCGGAAAAAAAACATCCGGAAAAAAATCCGGAAAAAAAAATCAGGAAAAAAAATCAGGAAAAAAAAATCCGGAAGACAAAATCCGGAAAAAAAATCCAGAAAAAAATTCCGGAAAAAAAATCTGGAAAAAAAAATCCGGACAAAAAAATCTGGAAAAAAAATCCGGAAAAAAAAAAGCCGGAAAAAAAATCCGGAAAAAAAAATCCAGAGAAAAAATCCGAAAAAAAAAATCCGGAAAAAAAATCCGGAAAAAAAAAATCCGGAAAAAAAATCAGAAAAAAAAAATCCGGAAAAAAAATCCGGAAAAATCCGGAAAAAAAAATCAGGAAAAAAAATCCGGAAAAAAAAATCCGGAAAAAAAAATCCGGAAAAATCCGGAAAAAAAAATCCGGAAAAATCCGGAAAAAAAAAATCCGGAACAAAAATCCGAAAAAAAAAATCCGGAAAAAAAAATCCGGAAAAATCCAGAAAAAAAATCCGGAAAAAAAAAACGGAAAAATCCGGAAAAAAAAATCCGGAAAAATCCGGAAAAAAAATCTGAAAAAAAAAATCCGGAAAAAAAAATCCGGAAAAATCCGGAAAAAAAAATCCGGAAAAAAAATCAGAAAAAAAAATCCGGAAAAAAAAATCCGGAAAAATCCGGAAAAAAAATCTGGAAAAAAAAAATCCGGAATAATCCGGAAAAAAAAAATCCGGAAAAAAAAATCCAGAAAAATCCTGAAAAAAAATCCGGAAAAAAAATCAAGAAAAAAAAATCCGGAAAAAAAAATCTGGAAAAAAAAATCCAGAACAAAAATCCGGAAAAAAAAAATCCGGAATCTGGAAAAAAAAATCCGGAAAAAAAATCCGGAAAAAAAAATCCGGAAAAAAAAATCCGGAAAAATAATCCAGAAAAATCCGGGAAAAAAAAATGCGGAAAATCCAGAAAAAAAAATCCGAAAAAAAAATCCAGAAAAAACGGAAAAAAAAATCCGGAAAAATCCGGGAAAAAAAAAAATCCGGAAAAAAAAACCAGAAAAAAAATCCGGAAAAAAATCCGGGAAATAAATCCGGAAAAATCCGGAAAAAAAAAATCCGGAAAAAAAAATCCAGAAAAAAAAACGGAAAAAAAATCCGAAAAAAAAATCCGGGAAAAAAAATCCGGAAAAATAATCCGAAAAAAAATCAGAAAATCCGGAAAAAAAAATCCGGAAAAAAAATCCGGAAAAAAATTCCGGAAAATATATCCGGAAAAAAAAAATCAGGAAAAAAAATCAGGAAAAAAAAATCCGGAAAACAAAATCCGGAAAAAAAATCCGGAGAAAAAATGCGGAAAAAAATCCGGAAAAAAAATCCGGAAAAAAAACATCCGGAAAAAAATCAGGAAAAAAAAATCCGGAAAAAATAAAATCCGGAAAAAAAAAAATCCGGAAAAATCCGGAAAAAAAAATCCAGAAAAAAAAATCCGGAAAAAAAATCCGGGGAAAAAAAAATCCGGAATAATCCGGAAAAAAAAAATCCGGAAAAAAAATCAGGAAAAAAAAATCCGGAAAAAAAATCCGGAAAAAAAAAATCCGGAAAAAAAAAATCCGGAAAAAAATCCGGAAAAAAAAAAATCAGGAAAAAAAATCCGGAAAAAAAAATCCGGAAAAATAATCCGGAAAAAAAAAATCAGGAAAAAAAAATCCGGAAAACAAAATCCGGAAAAAAAATCCAGAAAAAAATTCCGGAAAAAAAATCTGGAAAAAAAAATCCGGACAAAAAAATCTGGAAAAAAAATCCGGAAAAAAAAAAGCCGGAAAAAAAATCCGGAAAAAAAAATCCAGAGAAAAAATCCGAAAAAAAAAATCCGGAAAAAAAATCCGGAAAAAAAAAATCCGGAAAAAAAATCAGAAAAAAAAAATCCGGAAAAAAAATCCGGAAAAATCCGGAAAAAAAAATCAGGAAAAAAAATCCGGAAAAAAAAATCCGGAAAAAAAAATCCGGAAAAATCCGGAAAAAAAAATCCGGAAAAATCCGGAAAAAAAAAATCCGGAACAAAAATCCGAAAAAAAAAATCCGGAAAAAAAAATCCGGAAAAATCCAGAAAAAAAATCCGGAAAAAAAAAACGGAAAAATCCGGAAAAAAAAATCCGGAAAAATCCGGAAAAAAAATCAGAAAAAAAAAATCCGGAAAAAAAATCCGGAAAAAAAATCCGGTAAAAAAAAATCCGGAAAAAAAAAATCCGGAAAAATCCGGAAAAAAATCCGGAAAAAAAAAAATCAGGAAAAAAAATCAGGAAAAAAAAATCAGGAAAAATAATCCGGAAAAAAAAAATCCGGAAAAAAAATCAGAAAAAAAAAATCCGGAAAAAAAAATCCGGAAAAATCCGGAAAAAAAAATCCGGAAAAAAAATCAGAAAAAAAAATCCGGAAAAAAAAATCCGGAAAAATCCGGAAAAAAAATCTGGAAAAAAAAAATCCGGAATAATCCGGAAAAAAAAAATCCGGAAAAAAAAATCCAGAAAAATCCTGAAAAAAAAATCCGGAAAAAAAATCAAGAAAAAAAAATCTGGAAAAAAAAATCTGGAAAAAAAAATCCAGAACAAAAATCCGGAAAAAAAAAATCCGGAATCTGGAAAAAAAAATCCGGAAAAAAAATCCGGAAAAAAAAATCCGGAAAAAAAAATCCGGAAAAATAATCCAGAAAAATCCGGGAAAAAAAAATGCGGAAAATCCAGAAAAAAAAATCCGAAAAAAAAATCCAGAAAAAACGGAAAAAAAAATCCGGAAAAATCCGGGAAAAAAAAAAATCCGGAAAAAAAAACCAGAAAAAAAATCCGGAAAAAAATCCGGGAAATAAATCCGGAAAAATCTGGAAAAAAAAAATCCGGAAAAAAAAATCCAGAAAAAAAAACGGAAAAAAAATCCGAAAAAAAAATCCGGGAAAAAAAATCCGGAAAAATAATCCGAAAAAAAATCAGAAAATCCGGAAAAAAAAATCCGGAAAAAAAATCCGGAAAAAAATTCCGGAAAATATATCCGGAAAAAAAAAATCAGGAAAAAAAATCAGGAAAAAAAAATCCGGAAAACAAAATCCGGAAAAAAAATCCGGAGAAAAAATGCGGAAAAAAATCCGGAAAAAAAATCCGGAAAAAAAACATCCGGAAAAAAATCCGGAAAAAAAAATCCGGAAAAAATAAAATCCGGAAAAAAAAAAATCCGGAAAAATCCGGAAAAAAAAATCCAGAAAAAAAAATCCGGAAAAAAAATCCGGGGAAAAAAAAATCCGGAATAATCCGGAAAAAAAAAATCCAGAAAAAAAATCAGGAAAAAAAAATCCGGAAAAAAAATCCGGAAAAAAAAAATCCGGAAAAAAAAAATCCGGAAAAAAATCCGGAAAAAAAAAAATCAGGAAAAAAAATCCGGAAAAAAAAATCCGGAAAAATAATCCGGAAAAAAAAAATCAGGAAAAAAAATCCGGAAAAATAATCAGAAAAAAAAATCAGAAAATCCGGAAAAAAAAATCCGGAAAAAAATCCGGAAAAAAAATCCGGAAAAAAAATCCGGAAAAAAAAATCTGGAAAAAAAAATCCGGAAAAAAATCCGGAAAAAAATCCGGAAAAAAAAATCCGGAAAATAAAAATCCGGAAAAAAAATCCGGAAAAATAATCCAGAAAAATCCGGGAAAAAAAAATGCGGAAAATCCGGAAAAAAAAATCCGAAAAAAAAATCCAGAAAAAACGGAAAAAAAAATCCGGAAAAATCCGGGAAAAAAAAAATCCAGAAAAAAAATCCAAAAAAAAAATCAGGAAAAAAAATCCGGAAAAAAAAATCCGGAAAAAAAATCCGGAAAAAAAAAATCCGGAAAAAAAAAATCCGGAAAAAAATCCGGAAAAAAAAAAATCAGGAAAAAAAATCCGGAAAAAAAAATCCGGAAAAATAATCCGGAAAAAAAAAATCAGGAAAAAAAATCCGGAAAAATAATCAGAAAAAAAAATCAGAAAATCCGGAAAAAAAAATCCGGAAAAAAATCCGGAAAAAAAATCCGGAAAAAAAATCCGGAAAAAAAAATCTGGAAAAAAAAATCCGGAAAAAAATCCGGAAAAAAATCCGGAAAAAAAAATCCGGAAAATAAAAATCCGGAAAAAAAATCCGGAAAAATAATCCAGAAAAATCCGGGAAAAAAAAATGCGGAAAATCCGGAAAAAAAAATCCGAAAAAAAATTCCAGAAAAAACGGAAAAAAAAATCCGGAAAAATCCGGGAAAAAAAAAAATCCGGAAAAAAAAACCAGAAAAAAAATCCGGAAAAAAATCCGGGAAATAAATCCGGAAAAATCCGGAAAAAAAAAATCCGGAAAAAAAAATTCAGAAAAAAAAACGGAAAAAAAATCCGAAAAAAAAATCCGGGAAAAAAAATCCGGAAAAATAATCCGAAAAAAAATCAGAAAATCCGGAAAAAAAAATCCGGAAAAAAAATCCGGAAAAAAATTCCGGAAAATATATCCGGAAAAAAAAATCTGGAAAAAAAAATCCGGAAAAATCCGGAAAAAAAAATCAGGAAAAAAATCCGGAAAAAAAAAAATCAGGAAAAAAAATCAGGAAAAAAAAAATCCGGAAAAATAATCCGGAAAAAAAAAATCAGGAAAAAAAATCCGGAAAAATAATCAGAAAAAAAAATCAGAAAATCCGGAAAAAAAAATCCGGAAAAAAAATCCGGAAAAAAAATCCGGAAAAAAAAATCTGGAAAAAAAAATCCGGAAAAAAATCCGGAAAAAAATCCGGAAAAAAAAATCCGGAAAATAAAAATCCGGAAAAAAAATCCGGAAAAATAATCCAGAAAAATCCGGGAAAAAAAAATGCGGAAAATCCGGAAAAAAAAATCCGAAAAAAAAATCCAGAAAAAACGGAAAAAAAAATCCGGAAAAATCCGGGAAAAAAAAAAATCCAGAAAAAAAATCCAAAAAAAAAATCAGGAAAAAAATCCGGAAAAAAAAAATCAGGAAAAAAAATCAGGAAAAAAAAAATCCGGAAAAATAATCCGGAAAAAAAAAATCAGGAAAAAAAATCCGGAAAAATAATCAGAAAAAAAAATCAGAAAATCCGGAAAAAAAAATCCGGAAAAAAATCCGGAAAAAAAATCCGGAAAAAAAATCCGGAAAAAAAAATCTGGAAAAAAAAATCCGGAAAAAAATCCGGAAAAAAATCCGGAAAAAAAAATCCGGAAAATAAAAATCCGGAAAAAAAATCCGGAAAAATAATCCAGAAAAATCCGGGAAAAAAAAATGCGGAAAATCCGGAAAAAAAAATCCGAAAAAAAATTCCAGAAAAAACGGAAAAAAAAATCCGGAAAAATCCGGGAAAAAAAAAAATCCGGAAAAAAAAACCAGAAAAAAAATCCGGAAAAAAATCCGGGAAATAAATCCGGAAAAATCCGGAAAAAAAAAATCCGGAAAAAAAAATTCAGAAAAAAAAACGGAAAAAAAATCCGAAAAAAAAATCCGGGAAAAAAAATCCGGAAAAATAATCCGAAAAAAAATCAGAAAATCCGGAAAAAAAAATCCGGAAAAAAAATCCGGAAAAAAATTCCGGAAAATATATCCGGAAAAAAAAATCTGGAAAAAAAAATCCGGAAAAATCCGGAAAAAAAAATCAGGAAAAAAATCCGGAAAAAAAAAAATCAGGAAAAAAAATCAGGAAAAAAAAAATCCGGAAAAATAATCCGGAAAAAAAAAATCAGGAAAAAAAATCCGGAAAAATAATCAGAAAAAAAAATCAGAAAATCCGGAAAAAAAAATCCGGAAAAAAAATCCGGAAAAAAAATCCGGAAAAAAAAATCTGGAAAAAAAAATCCGGAAAAAAATCCGGAAAAAAATCCGGAAAAAAAAATCCGGAAAATAAAAATCCGGAAAAAAAATCCGGAAAAATAATCCAGAAAAATCCGGGAAAAAAAAATGCGGAAAATCCGGAAAAAAAAATCCGAAAAAAAAATCCAGAAAAAACGGAAAAAAAAATCCGGAAAAATCCGGGAAAAAAAAAAATCCAGAAAAAAAATCCAAAAAAAAAATCAGGAAAAAAAATCCGGAAAAAAAAATCCGGAAAAAAAATCAGAAAAAAAAATTGGGAAAAAAAAATCCAGAAAAAAAAACGGAAAAAAAATCCGAAAAAAAAATCCGGGAAAAAAAATCCGGAAAAATAATCCGAAAAAAAATCAGAAAATCCGGAAAAAAAAATCCGGAAAAAAAATCCGGAAAAAAATTCCGGAAAATATATCCGGAAAAAAAAATCAGAAAAAAACAATTGGGAAAAAAAAATCCAGAAAAAAAAACGGAAAAAAAATCCGAAAAAAAAATCCGGGAAAAAAAATCCGGAAAAATAATCCGAAAAAAAATCAGAAAATCCGGAAAAAAAAATCCGGAAAAAAAATCCGGAAAAAAATCCAGAAAAAAAATCCGGAAAAAAAAAACGGAAAAATCCGGAAAAAAAAATCCGGAAAAATCCGGAAAAAAAATCAGAAAAAAAAAATCCGGAAAAAAAATCCGGAAAAAAAATCCGGTAAAAAAAAATCCGGAAAAAAAAAATCCGGAAAAATCCGGAAAAAAATCCGGAAAAAAAAAAATCAGGAAAAAAAATCAGGAAAAAAAAATCCGGAAAAAAAATCCGGAAAAAAATTCCGGAAAATATATCCGGAAAAAAAAATCAGAAAAAAAAATTGGGAAAAAAAAATCCAGAAAAAAAAACGGAAAAAAAATCCGAAAAAAAAATCCGGGAAAAAAAATCCGGAAAAATAATCCGAAAAAAAATCAGAAAATCCGGAAAAAAAAATCCGGAAAAAAAATCCGGAAAAAAATCCAGAAAAAAAATCCGGAAAAAAAAAACGGAAAAATCCGGAAAAAAAAATCCGGAAAAATCCGGAAAAAAAATCAGAAAAAAAAAATCCGGAAAAAAAATCCGGAAAAAAAATCCGGTAAAAAAAAATCCGGAAAAAAAAAATCCGGAAAAATCCGGAAAAAAATCCGGAAAAAAAAAAATCAGGAAAAAAAATCAGGAAAAAAAAATCAGGAAAAATAATCCGGAAAAAAAAAATCCGGAAAAAAAATCAGAAAAAAAAAATCCGGAAAAAAAAATCCGGAAAAATCCGGAAAAAAAAATCCGGAAAAAAAAATCCGGAAGAATCCGGAAAAAAAATCTGGAAAAAAAAAATCCGGAATAATCCGGAAAAAAAAAATCCGGAAAAAAAATCCAGAAAAATCCTGAAAAAAAATCCGGAAAAAAAATCAAGAAAAAAAAATCCGGAAAAAAAAATCTGGAAAAAAAAATCCAGAACAAAAATCCGGAAAAAAAAAATCCGGAATCTGGAAAAAAAAATCCGGAAAAAAAATCCGGAAAAAAAAATCCGGAAAAATAATCCAGAAAAATCCGGGAAAAAAAAATGCGGAAAATCCAGAAAAAAAAATCCGAAAAAAAAATCCAGAAAAAACGGAAAAAAAAATCCGGAAAAATCCGGGAAAAAAAAAAATCCGGAAAAAAAAACCAGAAAAAAAATCCGGAAAAAAATCCGGGAAATAAATCCGGAAAAATCCGGAAAAAAAAAATCCGGAAAAAAAAATCCAGAAAAAAAAACGGAAAAAAAATCCGAAAAAAAAATCCGGGAAAAAAAATCCGGAAAAATAATCCGAAAAAAAATCAGAAAATCCGGAAAAAAAAATCCGGAAAAAAAATCCGGAAAAAAATTCCGGAAAATATATCCGGAAAAAAAAAATCAGGAAAAAAAATCAGGAAAAAAAAATCCGGAAAACAAAATCCGGAAAAAAAATCCGGAGAAAAAATCCGGAAAAAAATCCGGAAAAAAAATCCGGAAAAAAAACATCCGGAAAAAAATCCGGAAAAAAAAATCAGGAAAAAAAATCAGGAAAAAAAAATCCGGAAAAAAAATCCGGAAAAATCCGGAAAAAAAAAATCCGGAAAAAAAATCAGGAAAAAAAAATCCGGAAAAAAAATCCAGAAAAATCCCGAAAAAAAAAATCCGGAAAAAAAATCAGAAAAAAAAAATCCGGAAAAAAAAATCCGGAAAAATCCAGAAAAAAAATCCGGAAAAAAAAAACGGAAAAATCCGGAAAAAAAAATCCGGAAAAATCCGGAAAAAAAATCAGAAAAAAAAAATCCGGAAAAAAAATCCGGTAAAAAAAAAATTGGGAAAAAATATTCCAGAAAAAAAATCCGGAAAAAAAAAATCCGGAAAAATCCGGAAAAAATAAAATCCGGAAAAAAAAAAATCCGGAAAAATCCGGAAAAAAAATCCAGAAAAAAAAATCCGGAAAAAAAATCCGGGAAAAAAAAAATCCGGAATAATCCGGAAAAAAAAAATCCGGAAAAAAAATCAGGAAAAAAAAATACGGAAAAAAAATCCGGAAAAAAAAAATCCGGAAAAAAAAAATCCGGAAAAATCCGGAAAAAAATCCGGAAAAAAAAAAATCAGGAAAAAAATCAGGAAAAAAAAATCCGGAAAAATAATCCGGAAAAAAAAAATCAGGAAAAAAAATCCGGAAAAATAATCCGAAAAAAAAATCAGAAAATCCGGAAAAAAAAATCCGGAAAAAAAATCCGGAAAAAAATTCCGGAAAAAAATCCGGAAAAAAAAATCCGGAAAAATAATCCAGAAAAATCCGGGGAAAAAAAATGCGGAAAATCAGGAAAAAAAAATCCGAAAAAAAAATCCGGAAAAATCCGGGAAAAAAAAAATCCGGAAAAAAAAACCAGAAAAAAAATCCGGAAAAAAAATCCGGAAAAAAATCCGGGAAATAAATCCGGAAAAATCCGGAAAAAAAAAATCCGGAAAAAAAAATCCAGAAAAAAAAACGGAAAAAAAATCCGAAAAAAAAATCCGGGAAAAAAAATCCGGAAAAATAATCCGAAAAAAAATCAGAAAATCCGGAAAAAAAAATCCGGAAAAAAAATCCGGAAAAAAATTCCGGAAAATATATCCGGAAAAAAAAAATCAGGAATAAAAATCAGGAAAAAAAAATCCGGAAAACAAAATCCGGAAAAAAAATCCGGAGAAAAAATCCGGAAAAAAAATCTGGAAAAAAAATCCGGAAAAAAAACATCCGGAAAAAAATCCGGAAAAAAAAATCAGGAAAAAAAATCAGGAAAAAAAAATCCGGAAAACAAAATCCGGAAAAAAAATCAGGAAAAAAAAATCCGGAAAAAATAAAATCCGGAAAAAAAAAAATCCGGAAAAATCCGGAAAAAAAAATCCAGAAAAAAAAATCCGGAAAAAAAATCCGGGGAAAAAAAAATCCGGAATAATCCGGAAAAAAAAAATCCGGAAAAAAAATCAGGAAAAAAAAATCCGGAAAAAAAATCCGGAAAAAAAAAATCCGGAAAAAAAAAATCCGGAAAAATCCGGAAAAAAATCCGAAAAAAAAAAAATCAGGAAAAAAAATCCGGAAAAAAAAAATCTGGAAAAATAATCCGGAAAAAAAAATCAGGAAAAAAAATCTGGAAAAATAATCAGAAAAAAAATCAGAAAATCCGGAAAAAAAAATCCGGAAAAAAAATCCGGAAAAAAAATCCGGAAAAAAAATCCGGAAAAAAAAATCTGGAAAAAAAAATCCGGAAAAAAATCCGGAAAAAAATCCGGAAAAAAAAATCCGGAAAATAAAAATCCGGAAAAAAAATCCGGAAAAATAATCCAGAAAAATCCGGGAAAAAAAAATGCGGAAAATCCGGAAAAAAAAATCCGAAAAAAAATTCCAGAAAAAACGGAAAAAAAAATCCGGAAAAATCCGGGAAAAAAAAAAATCCGGAAAAAAAAACCAGAAAAAAAATCCGGAAAAAAATCCGGGAAATAAATCCGGAAAAATCCGGAAAAAAAAAATCCGGAAAAAAAAATTCAGAAAAAAAAACGGAAAAAAAATCCGAAAAAAAAATCCGGGAAAAAAAATCCGGAAAAATAATCCGAAAAAAAATCAGAAAATCCGGAAAAAAAAATCCGGAAAAAAAATCCGGAAAAAAATTCCGGAAAATATATCCGGAAAAAAAAATCTGGAAAAAAAAATCCGGAAAAATCCGGAAAAAAAAATCAGGAAAAAAATCCGGAAAAAAAAAATCAGGAAAAAAAATCAGGAAAAAAAAAATCCGGAAAAATAATCCGGAAAAAAAAAATCAGGAAAAAAAATCCGGAAAAATAATCAGAAAAAAAAATCAGAAAATCCGGAAAAAAAAATCCGGAAAAAAAATCCGGAAAAAAAATCCGGAAAAAAAAATCTGGAAAAAAAAATCCGGAAAAAAATCCGGAAAAAAATCCGGAAAAAAAAATCCGGAAAATAAAAATCCGGAAAAAAAATCCGGAAAAATAATCCAGAAAAATCCGGGAAAAAAAAATGCGGAAAATCCGGAAAAAAAAATCCGAAAAAAAAATCCAGAAAAAACGGAAAAAAAAATCCGGAAAAATCCGGGAAAAAAAAAAATCCAGAAAAAAAATCCAAAAAAAAATCAGGAAAAAAAATCCGGAAAAAAAAATCCGGAAAAAAAATCAGAAAAAAAAATTGGGAAAAAAAAATCCAGAAAAAAAAACGGAAAAAAAATCCGAAAAAAAAATCCGGGAAAAAAAATCCGGAAAAATAATCCGAAAAAAAATCAGAAAATCCGGAAAAAAAAATCCGGAAAAAAAATCCGGAAAAAAATTCCGGAAAATATATCCGGAAAAAAAAATCTGGAAAAAAAAATCCGGAAAAATCCGGAAAAAAAAATCAGGAAAAAAATCCGGAAAAAAAAAATCAGGAAAAAAAATCAGGAAAAAAAAATCCGGAAAACAAAATCCGGAAAAAAAATCCGGAGAAAAAATCCGGAAAAAAATCCGGAAAAAAAATCCGGAAAAAAAACATCCGGAAAAAAATCCGGAAAAAAAAATCAGGAAAAAAAATCAGGAAAAAAAAATCCGGAAAACAAAATCCGGAAAAAAAATCCAGAAAAAAATTCCGGAAAAAAAAATCTGGAAAAAAAAATCCGGACAAAAAAATCTGGAAAAAAAATCCGGAAAAAAAATCCGGAAAAAAAAAATCCGGAAAAAAAATCCGGAAAAAAAATCCAGAGAAAAAATCCGGAAAAAAAAATCCGGAAAAATCCGGAAAAAAAAAATCCGGAACAAAAATCAGAAAAAAAAAATCCGGAAAAAAAAATCCGGAAAAATCCAGAAAAAAAATCCGGAAAAAAAAAAACGGAAAAATCAGGAAAAAAAAATCCGGAAAAATCCGGAAAAAAAATCAGAAAAAAAAAATCCGGAAAAAAAATCCGGAAAAAAAATCCGGTAAAAAAAAATCCGGAAAAAAAAAATCCGGAAAAATCCGGAAAAAAATCCGGAAAAAAAAAAATCAGGAAAAAAAATCAGGAAAAAAAAATCAGGAAAAATAATCCGGAAAAAAAAAATCCGGAAAAAAAATCAGAAAAAAAAAATCCGGAAAAAAAAATCCGGAAAAATCCGGAAAAAAAAATCCGGAAAAAAAATCAGAAAAAAAAATCCGGAAAAAAAAATCCGGAAAAATCCGGAAAAAAAATCTGGAAAAAAAAAATCCGGAATAATCCGGAAAAAAAAAATCCGGAAAAAAAATCCAGAAAAAAAATCCGGAAAAAAAATCAGAAAATCCGGAAAAAAAAATCCGGAAAAAAAATCCAGAAAAAAAATCCAGAAAAAAATTCCGGAAAAATCCGGAAAAAAAAAATCCGGAAAAATCCGGAAAAAAAAATCCATAAAAAAAAATCCGGAAAAAAAATCCGGGAAAAAAAAATCCGGAATAATCCGGAAAAAAAAAATCCGGAAAAAAAATCCAGAAAAAATTCCGGAAAAATCCGGAAAAAAAAAAATCCGGAAAAATACGGAAAAACAAATCCATAAAAAAAAATCCGGAAAAAAAATCCGGGAAAAAAAAATCCGGAATAATCCGGAAAAAAAAAATCCGGAAAAAAAATCGGGAAAAAAAAATCCGGAAAAAAAATCCGGAAAAAAAAAATCCGGAAAAAAAAAATCCGGAAAAAAAAAATTCCGGAAAAAAAATCCGAAAAAAAAAACCAGAAAAAAAATCCAGAAAAAAATTCCGGAAAAATCCGGAAAAAAAAAATCCGGAAAAAAAAATCCGGAAAAAAAATCTGGAAAAAAAAATCCGGAAAAAAAAATTCGGAAAAACCTGGAAAAAAAATACGGAAAAAAAATCCAGAAAAAAAAATCTGGAAAAAAAATCCGGAAAAAAATTCCGGAAAAAAAATCCAGAAAAAAACTCCGGAAAAAAAAATCCGGAAAAAAAATCCGGAAAAAAAAATCCAGAAAAAAACTCCGGAAAAAAAAATCCGGAAAAAAAATCCGGAAAAAAAAATCCAGAAAAAAAATCCGGAAAAATCCGGAAAAAAAAAATCCAGAAAAAAAATCAGGAAAAAAAAATCCGGAAAAAAAATCCGGAAAAATCCGGAAAAAAAAAATCCGGAAAAAAAATCAGGAAAAAAAAATCCGGAAAAAAAATCCAGAAAAATCTGGAAAAAAAAAATCCGGAAAAAAAAAATCCGGAAAAATCCGGAAAAAAATCCGGAAAAAAAAAAATCAGGAAAAAAAAAAATCAGGAAAAAAAATCAGGAAAAAAAAATCCGGAAAAATAATCTGGAAAAAAAAAATCAGGAAAAAAAATCCATAAAAATAATCCGAAAAAAAAATCCGAAAATCCGGAAAAAAAAATCCGGAAAAAAAATCCAGAAAAAAAATCCAGAAAAAAATTCCGGAAAAATCTGGAAAAAAAAAATCCGGAAAAAAAAATCCGGAAAAAAAATCTGGAAAAAAAATCTGGAAAAAAAAATACGGAAAAAAAAATCCGGAAAAACCTGGAAAAAAAATCCGGAAAAAAAATCCAGAAAAAAAAATCCGGAAAAAAAATCAGGAAAAAAAATCCAGAAAAAAAATCCAGAAAAAAAAATCCGGAAAAAAAATCCAGAAAAAAAAATCCGGAAAAATCCGGAAAAAAAAATCCAGAAAAAAAATCCGGAAAAAAAATCCGGAAAAAAAATCCGGAAAAAAAATCCAGAAAAAAAAAACAGAAAAAAAATCCGGATAAAAAAATCCAGAAAAAAAATCCAAAAAAAAATCAGGAAAAAAAATCCGGAAAAAAAAATCCGGAAAAAAAATCAGAAAAAAAAAATCCGGAAAAAAAATCCGGAAAAAAAATCAGAAAAAAAAATCTGGAAAAAAAAATCCGGAAAAATCCGGAAAAAAAATCCGGAAAAAAAAAATCCGGAATAATCCGGAAAAAAAAAATCAGGAAAAAAAATCCGGAAAAAAAAAAATCCGAAATAATCCGAAAAAAAAATCAGAAAATCCGGAAAAAAAAATCCGGAAAAAAAATCCGGAAAAAAAATCCGGAAAAAAAAAATCAGGAAAAAAAATCAGGAAAAAAAAATCCGGAAAACAAAATCCGGAAAAAAAAAATCATGAAAAAAAATCCGGAAAAAAAAATCCGGAAAACTAAATCCGGAAAAAAAATCCGGAAAAAAAAAATCCAGAAAAAAAATCCGGAAAAAAAAATCCGGAGAAAAAATCCGGAAAAGAAAATCCGGAAAAGAAAAATCCGGAAAAAAAATCCGGAAAAAAAAAATCCGGAAAAATGAATCCGGAAAAAAAAATCCGGAATAAAAATTCCAGAAAAAAAATCCGGAAAAAAAATCCGGAAAAATCCGGAAAAAAAATCCAGAAAGAAAATCCGGAAAAAAAATCCGAAAAAATACAAAAAAAAAAATCCGGAAAAAAAAATCCGTAAAAATCCGGGAAAAAAATGCGGAAAAAAAAAATCCGGAAAAAAAATCCGGAAAAAAAAAATCCGGAAAAATCCGGAAAAAAAAATCCGGAAAAATAATCCAGAATAAAAAAATCAGGAAAAAAAATCCGGAAAAATAATCCGAAAAAAATCAGAAAATCCGGAAAAAAAATCCAGAAAAAAATTCCGGAAAAAATTCCGGAAAATATATCCGGAAAAAAAAATCTGGAAAAAAAAATCCGGAAAAATCCGGAAAAAAAAATCAGGAAAAAAATCCGGAAAAAAAAAATCAGGAAAAAAAATCAGGAAAAAAAATCCGGAAAACAAAATCCGGAAAAAAAATCCGGAGAAAAAATCCGGAAAAAAATCCGGAAAAAAAATCCGGAAAAAAAACATCCGGAAAAAAATCCGGAAAAAAAAATCAGGAAAAAAAATCAGGAAAAAAAAATCCGGAAGACAAAATCCGGAAAAAAAATCCAGAAAAAAATTCCGGAAAAAAAATCTGGAAAAAAAAATCCGGACAAAAAAATCTGGAAAAAAAATCCGGAAAAAAAAAAGCCGGAAAAAAAATCCGGAAAAAAAAATCCAGAGAAAAAATCCGAAAAAAAAAATCCGGAAAAAAAATCCGGAAAAAAAAAATCCGGAAAAAAAATCAGAAAAAAAAAATCCGGAAAAAAAATCCGGAAAAATCCGGAAAAAAAAATCAGGAAAAAAAATCCGGAAAAAAAAATCCGGAAAAAAAAATCCGGAAAAATCCGGAAAAAAAAATCCGGAAAAATCCGGAAAAAAAAAATCCGGAACAAAAATCCGAAAAAAAAAATCCGGAAAAAAAAATCCGGAAAAATCCAGAAAAAAAATCCGGAAAAAAAAAACGGAAAAATCCGGAAAAAAAAATCCGGAAAAATCCGGAAAAAAAATCTGAAAAAAAAAATCCGGAAAAAAAAATCCGGAAAAATCCGGAAAAAAAAATCCGGAAAAAAAATCAGAAAAAAAAATCCGGAAAAAAAAATCCGGAAAAATCCGGAAAAAAAATCTGGAAAAAAAAAATCCGGAATAATCCGGAAAAAAAAAATCCGGAAAAAAAAATCCAGAAAAATCCTGAAAAAAAATCCGGAAAAAAAATCAAGAAAAAAAAATCCGGAAAAAAAAATCTGGAAAAAAAAATCCAGAACAAAAATCCGGAAAAAAAAAATCCGGAATCTGGAAAAAAAAATCCGGAAAAAAAATCCGGAAAAAAAAATCCGGAAAAAAAAATCCGGAAAAATAATCCAGAAAAATCCGGGAAAAAAAAATGCGGAAAATCCAGAAAAAAAAATCCGAAAAAAAAATCCAGAAAAAACGGAAAAAAAAATCCGGAAAAATCCGGGAAAAAAAAAAATCCGGAAAAAAAAACCAGAAAAAAAATCCGGAAAAAAATCCGGGAAATAAATCCGGAAAAATCCGGAAAAAAAAAATCCGGAAAAAAAAATCCAGAAAAAAAAACGGAAAAAAAATCCGAAAAAAAAATCCGGGAAAAAAAATCCGGAAAAATAATCCGAAAAAAAATCAGAAAATCCGGAAAAAAAAATCCGGAAAAAAAATCCGGAAAAAAATTCCGGAAAATATATCCGGAAAAAAAAAATCAGGAAAAAAAATCAGGAAAAAAAAATCCGGAAAACAAAATCCGGAAAAAAAATCCGGAGAAAAAATGCGGAAAAAAATCCGGAAAAAAAATCCGGAAAAAAAACATCCGGAAAAAAATCAGGAAAAAAAAATCCGGAAAAAATAAAATCCGGAAAAAAAAAAATCCGGAAAAATCCGGAAAAAAAAATCCAGAAAAAAAAATCCGGAAAAAAAATCCGGGGAAAAAAAAATCCGGAATAATCCGGAAAAAAAAAATCCGGAAAAAAAATCAGGAAAAAAAAATCCGGAAAAAAAATCCGGAAAAAAAAAATCCGGAAAAAAAAAATCCGGAAAAAAATCCGGAAAAAAAAAAATCAGGAAAAAAAATCCGGAAAAAAAAATCCGGAAAAATAATCCGGAAAAAAAAAATCAGGAAAAAAAAATCCGGAAAACAAAATCCGGAAAAAAAATCCAGAAAAAAATTCCGGAAAAAAAATCTGGAAAAAAAAATCCGGACAAAAAAATCTGGAAAAAAAATCCGGAAAAAAAAAAGCCGGAAAAAAAATCCGGAAAAAAAAATCCAGAGAAAAAATCCGAAAAAAAAAATCCGGAAAAAAAATCCGGAAAAAAAAAATCCGGAAAAAAAATCAGAAAAAAAAAATCCGGAAAAAAAATCCGGAAAAATCCGGAAAAAAAAATCAGGAAAAAAAATCCGGAAAAAAAAATCCGGAAAAAAAAATCCGGAAAAATCCGGAAAAAAAAATCCGGAAAAATCCGGAAAAAAAAAATCCGGAACAAAAATCCGAAAAAAAAAATCCGGAAAAAAAAATCCGGAAAAATCCAGAAAAAAAATCCGGAAAAAAAAAACGGAAAAATCCGGAAAAAAAAATCCGGAAAAATCCGGAAAAAAAATCAGAAAAAAAAAATCCGGAAAAAAAATCCGGAAAAAAAATCCGGTAAAAAAAAATCCGGAAAAAAAAAATCCGGAAAAATCCGGAAAAAAATCCGGAAAAAAAAAAATCAGGAAAAAAAATCAGGAAAAAAAAATCAGGAAAAATAATCCGGAAAAAAAAAATCCGGAAAAAAAATCAGAAAAAAAAAATCCGGAAAAAAAAATCCGGAAAAATCCGGAAAAAAAAATCCGGAAAAAAAATCAGAAAAAAAAATCCGGAAAAAAAAATCCGGAAAAATCCGGAAAAAAAATCTGGAAAAAAAAAATCCGGAATAATCCGGAAAAAAAAAATCCGGAAAAAAAAATCCAGAAAAATCCTGAAAAAAAAATCCGGAAAAAAAATCAAGAAAAAAAAATCTGGAAAAAAAAATCTGGAAAAAAAAATCCAGAACAAAAATCCGGAAAAAAAAAATCCGGAATCTGGAAAAAAAAATCCGGAAAAAAAATCCGGAAAAAAAAATCCGGAAAAAAAAATCCGGAAAAATAATCCAGAAAAATCCGGGAAAAAAAAATGCGGAAAATCCAGAAAAAAAAATCCGAAAAAAAAATCCAGAAAAAACGGAAAAAAAAATCCGGAAAAATCCGGGAAAAAAAAAAATCCGGAAAAAAAAACCAGAAAAAAAATCCGGAAAAAAATCCGGGAAATAAATCCGGAAAAATCTGGAAAAAAAAAATCCGGAAAAAAAAATCCAGAAAAAAAAACGGAAAAAAAATCCGAAAAAAAAATCCGGGAAAAAAAATCCGGAAAAATAATCCGAAAAAAAATCAGAAAATCCGGAAAAAAAAATCCGGAAAAAAAATCCGGAAAAAAATTCCGGAAAATATATCCGGAAAAAAAAAATCAGGAAAAAAAATCAGGAAAAAAAAATCCGGAAAACAAAATCCGGAAAAAAAATCCGGAGAAAAAATGCGGAAAAAAATCCGGAAAAAAAATCCGGAAAAAAAACATCCGGAAAAAAATCCGGAAAAAAAAATCCGGAAAAAATAAAATCCGGAAAAAAAAAAATCCGGAAAAATCCGGAAAAAAAAATCCAGAAAAAAAAATCCGGAAAAAAAATCCGGGGAAAAAAAAATCCGGAATAATCCGGAAAAAAAAAATCCAGAAAAAAAATCAGGAAAAAAAAATCCGGAAAAAAAATCCGGAAAAAAAAAATCCGGAAAAAAAAAATCCGGAAAAAAATCCGGAAAAAAAAAAATCAGGAAAAAAAATCCGGAAAAAAAAATCCGGAAAAATAATCCGGAAAAAAAAAATCAGGAAAAAAAATCCGGAAAAATAATCAGAAAAAAAAATCAGAAAATCCGGAAAAAAAAATCCGGAAAAAAATCCGGAAAAAAAATCCGGAAAAAAAATCCGGAAAAAAAAATCTGGAAAAAAAAATCCGGAAAAAAATCCGGAAAAAAATCCGGAAAAAAAAATCCGGAAAATAAAAATCCGGAAAAAAAATCCGGAAAAATAATCCAGAAAAATCCGGGAAAAAAAAATGCGGAAAATCCGGAAAAAAAAATCCGAAAAAAAAATCCAGAAAAAACGGAAAAAAAAATCCGGAAAAATCCGGGAAAAAAAAAATCCAGAAAAAAAATCCAAAAAAAAAATCAGGAAAAAAAATCCGGAAAAAAAAATCCGGAAAAAAAATCCGGAAAAAAAAAATCCGGAAAAAAAAAATCCGGAAAAAAATCCGGAAAAAAAAAAATCAGGAAAAAAAATCCGGAAAAAAAAATCCGGAAAAATAATCCGGAAAAAAAAAATCAGGAAAAAAAATCCGGAAAAATAATCAGAAAAAAAAATCAGAAAATCCGGAAAAAAAAATCCGGAAAAAAATCCGGAAAAAAAATCCGGAAAAAAAATCCGGAAAAAAAAATCTGGAAAAAAAAATCCGGAAAAAAATCCGGAAAAAAATCCGGAAAAAAAAATCCGGAAAATAAAAATCCGGAAAAAAAATCCGGAAAAATAATCCAGAAAAATCCGGGAAAAAAAAATGCGGAAAATCCGGAAAAAAAAATCCGAAAAAAAATTCCAGAAAAAACGGAAAAAAAAATCCGGAAAAATCCGGGAAAAAAAAAAATCCGGAAAAAAAAACCAGAAAAAAAATCCGGAAAAAAATCCGGGAAATAAATCCGGAAAAATCCGGAAAAAAAAAATCCGGAAAAAAAAATTCAGAAAAAAAAACGGAAAAAAAATCCGAAAAAAAAATCCGGGAAAAAAAATCCGGAAAAATAATCCGAAAAAAAATCAGAAAATCCGGAAAAAAAAATCCGGAAAAAAAATCCGGAAAAAAATTCCGGAAAATATATCCGGAAAAAAAAATCTGGAAAAAAAAATCCGGAAAAATCCGGAAAAAAAAATCAGGAAAAAAATCCGGAAAAAAAAAAATCAGGAAAAAAAATCAGGAAAAAAAAAATCCGGAAAAATAATCCGGAAAAAAAAAATCAGGAAAAAAAATCCGGAAAAATAATCAGAAAAAAAAATCAGAAAATCCGGAAAAAAAAATCCGGAAAAAAAATCCGGAAAAAAAATCCGGAAAAAAAAATCTGGAAAAAAAAATCCGGAAAAAAATCCGGAAAAAAATCCGGAAAAAAAAATCCGGAAAATAAAAATCCGGAAAAAAAATCCGGAAAAATAATCCAGAAAAATCCGGGAAAAAAAAATGCGGAAAATCCGGAAAAAAAAATCCGAAAAAAAAATCCAGAAAAAACGGAAAAAAAAATCCGGAAAAATCCGGGAAAAAAAAAAATCCAGAAAAAAAATCCAAAAAAAAAATCAGGAAAAAAATCCGGAAAAAAAAAATCAGGAAAAAAAATCAGGAAAAAAAAAATCCGGAAAAATAATCCGGAAAAAAAAAATCAGGAAAAAAAATCCGGAAAAATAATCAGAAAAAAAAATCAGAAAATCCGGAAAAAAAAATCCGGAAAAAAATCCGGAAAAAAAATCCGGAAAAAAAATCCGGAAAAAAAAATCTGGAAAAAAAAATCCGGAAAAAAATCCGGAAAAAAATCCGGAAAAAAAAATCCGGAAAATAAAAATCCGGAAAAAAAATCCGGAAAAATAATCCAGAAAAATCCGGGAAAAAAAAATGCGGAAAATCCGGAAAAAAAAATCCGAAAAAAAATTCCAGAAAAAACGGAAAAAAAAATCCGGAAAAATCCGGGAAAAAAAAAAATCCGGAAAAAAAAACCAGAAAAAAAATCCGGAAAAAAATCCGGGAAATAAATCCGGAAAAATCCGGAAAAAAAAAATCCGGAAAAAAAAATTCAGAAAAAAAAACGGAAAAAAAATCCGAAAAAAAAATCCGGGAAAAAAAATCCGGAAAAATAATCCGAAAAAAAATCAGAAAATCCGGAAAAAAAAATCCGGAAAAAAAATCCGGAAAAAAATTCCGGAAAATATATCCGGAAAAAAAAATCTGGAAAAAAAAATCCGGAAAAATCCGGAAAAAAAAATCAGGAAAAAAATCCGGAAAAAAAAAAATCAGGAAAAAAAATCAGGAAAAAAAAAATCCGGAAAAATAATCCGGAAAAAAAAAATCAGGAAAAAAAATCCGGAAAAATAATCAGAAAAAAAAATCAGAAAATCCGGAAAAAAAAATCCGGAAAAAAAATCCGGAAAAAAAATCCGGAAAAAAAAATCTGGAAAAAAAAATCCGGAAAAAAATCCGGAAAAAAATCCGGAAAAAAAAATCCGGAAAATAAAAATCCGGAAAAAAAATCCGGAAAAATAATCCAGAAAAATCCGGGAAAAAAAAATGCGGAAAATCCGGAAAAAAAAATCCGAAAAAAAAATCCAGAAAAAACGGAAAAAAAAATCCGGAAAAATCCGGGAAAAAAAAAAATCCAGAAAAAAAATCCAAAAAAAAAATCAGGAAAAAAAATCCGGAAAAAAAAATCCGGAAAAAAAATCAGAAAAAAAAATTGGGAAAAAAAAATCCAGAAAAAAAAACGGAAAAAAAATCCGAAAAAAAAATCCGGGAAAAAAAATCCGGAAAAATAATCCGAAAAAAAATCAGAAAATCCGGAAAAAAAAATCCGGAAAAAAAATCCGGAAAAAAATTCCGGAAAATATATCCGGAAAAAAAAATCAGAAAAAAACAATTGGGAAAAAAAAATCCAGAAAAAAAAACGGAAAAAAAATCCGAAAAAAAAATCCGGGAAAAAAAATCCGGAAAAATAATCCGAAAAAAAATCAGAAAATCCGGAAAAAAAAATCCGGAAAAAAAATCCGGAAAAAAATCCAGAAAAAAAATCCGGAAAAAAAAAACGGAAAAATCCGGAAAAAAAAATCCGGAAAAATCCGGAAAAAAAATCAGAAAAAAAAAATCCGGAAAAAAAATCCGGAAAAAAAATCCGGTAAAAAAAAATCCGGAAAAAAAAAATCCGGAAAAATCCGGAAAAAAATCCGGAAAAAAAAAAATCAGGAAAAAAAATCAGGAAAAAAAAATCAGGAAAAATAATCCGGAAAAAAAAAATCCGGAAAAAAAATCAGAAAAAAAAAATCCGGAAAAAAAAATCCGGAAAAATCCGGAAAAAAAAATCCGGAAAAAAAATCAGAAAAAAAAATCCGGAAAAAAAAATCCGGAAAAATCCGGAAAAAAAATCTGGAAAAAAAAAATCCGGAATAATCCGGAAAAAAAAAATCCGGAAAAAAAATCCAGAAAAATCCTGAAAAAAAATCCGGAAAAAAAATCAAGAAAAAAAAATCCGGAAAAAAAAATCTGGAAAAAAAAATCCAGAAAAAAAATCCGGAAAAAAAAAACGGAAAAATCCGGAAAAAAAAATCCGGAAAAATCCGGAAAAAAAATCAGAAAAAAAAAATCCGGAAAAAAAATCCGGTAAAAAAAAAATTGGGAAAAAATATTCCAGAAAAAAAATCCGGAAAAAAAAAATCCGGAAAAATCCGGAAAAAATAAAATCCGGAAAAAAAAAAATACGGAAAAATCCGGAAAAAAAATCCAGAAAAAAAAATCCGGAAAAAAAATCCGGGAAAAAAAAAATCCGGAATAATCCGGAAAAAAAAAATCCGGAAAAAAAATCAGGAAAAAAAAATACGGAAAAAAAATCCGGAAAAAAAAAATCCGGAAAAAAAAAATCCGGAAAAATCCGGAAAAAAATCCGGAAAAAAAAAAATCAGGAAAAAAATCAGGAAAAAAAAATCCGGAAAAATAATCCGGAAAAAAAAAATCAGGAAAAAAAATCCGGAAAAATAATCCGAAAAAAAAATCAGAAAATCCGGAAAAAAAAATCCGGAAAAAAAATCCGGAAAAAAATTCCGGAAAAAAATCCGGAAAAAAAAATCCGGAAAAATAATCCAGAAAAATCCGGGGAAAAAAAATGCGGAAAATCAGGAAAAAAAAATCCGAAAAAAAAATCCGGAAAAATCCGGGAAAAAAAAAATCCGGAAAAAAAAACCAGAAAAAAAATCCGGAAAAAAAATCCGGAAAAAAATCCGGGAAATAAATCCGGAAAAATCCGGAAAAAAAAAATCCGGAAAAAAAAATCCAGAAAAAAAAACGGAAAAAAAATCCGAAAAAAAAATCCGGGAAAAAAAATCCGGAAAAATAATCCGAAAAAAAATCAGAAAATCCGGAAAAAAAAATCCGGAAAAAAAATCCGGAAAAAAATTCCGGAAAATATATCCGGAAAAAAAAAATCAGGAAAAAAAATCAGGAAAAAAAAATCCGGAAAACAAAATCCGGAAAAAAAATCCGGAGAAAAAATGCGGAAAAAAATCCGGAAAAAAAATCTGGAAAAAAAATCCGGAAAAAAAACATCCGGAAAAAAATCCGGAAAAAAAAATCAGGAAAAAAAATCAGGAAAAAAAAATCCGGAAAACAAAATCCGGAAAAAAAATCAGGAAAAAAAAATCCGGAAAAAATAAAATCCGGAAAAAAAAAAATCCGGAAAAATCCGGAAAAAAAAATCCAGAAAAAAAAATCCGGAAAAAAAATCCGGGGAAAAAAAAATCCGGAATAATCCGGAAAAAAAAAATCCGGAAAAAAAATCAGGAAAAAAAAATCCGGAAAAAAAATCCGGAAAAAAAAAATCCGGAAAAAAAAAATCCGGAAAAATCCGGAAAAAAATCCGGAAAAAAAAAAATCAGGAAAAAAAATCCGGAAAAAAAAATCCGGAAAAATAATCCGGAAAAAAAAATCAGGAAAAAAAATCCGGAAAAATAATCAGAAAAAAAAATCAGAAAATCCGGAAAAAAAAATCCGGAAAAAAAATCCGGAAAAAAAATCCGGAAAAAAAATCCGGAAAAAAAAATCTGGAAAAAAAAATCCGGAAAAAAATCCGGAAAAAAATCCGGAAAAAAAAATCCGGAAAATAAAAATCCGGAAAAAAAATCCGGAAAAATAATCCAGAAAAATCCGGGAAAAAAAAATGCGGAAAATCCGGAAAAAAAAATCCGAAAAAAAATTCCAGAAAAAACGGAAAAAAAAATCCGGAAAAATCCGGGAAAAAAAAAAATCCGGAAAAAAAAACCAGAAAAAAAATCCGGAAAAAAATCCGGGAAATAAATCCGGAAAAATCCGGAAAAAAAAAATCCGGAAAAAAAAATTCAGAAAAAAAAACGGAAAAAAAATCCGAAAAAAAAATCCGGGAAAAAAAATCCGGAAAAATAATCCGAAAAAAAATCAGAAAATCCGGAAAAAAAAATCCGGAAAAAAAATCCGGAAAAAAATTCCGGAAAATATATCCGGAAAAAAAAATCTGGAAAAAAAAATCCGGAAAAATCCGGAAAAAAAAATCAGGAAAAAAATCCGGAAAAAAAAAATCAGGAAAAAAAATCAGGAAAAAAAAAATCCGGAAAAATAATCCGGAAAAAAAAAATCAGGAAAAAAAATCCGGAAAAATAATCAGAAAAAAAAATCAGAAAATCCGGAAAAAAAAATCCGGAAAAAAAATCCGGAAAAAAAATCCGGAAAAAAAAATCTGGAAAAAAAAATCCGGAAAAAAATCCGGAAAAAAATCCGGAAAAAAAAATCCGGAAAATAAAAATCCGGAAAAAAAATCCGGAAAAATAATCCAGAAAAATCCGGGAAAAAAAAATGCGGAAAATCCGGAAAAAAAAATCCGAAAAAAAAATCCAGAAAAAACGGAAAAAAAAATCCGGAAAAATCCGGGAAAAAAAAAAATCCAGAAAAAAAATCCAAAAAAAAAATCAGGAAAAAAAATCCGGAAAAAAAAATCCGGAAAAAAAATCAGAAAAAAAAATTGGGAAAAAAAAATCCAGAAAAAAAAACGGAAAAAAAATCCGAAAAAAAAATCCGGGAAAAAAAATCCGGAAAAATAATCCGAAAAAAAATCAGAAAATCCGGAAAAAAAAATCCGGAAAAAAAATCCGGAAAAAAATTCCGGAAAATATATCCGGAAAAAAAAATCTGGAAAAAAAAATCCGGAAAAATCCGGAAAAAAAAATCAGGAAAAAAATCCGGAAAAAAAAAATCAGGAAAAAAAATCAGGAAAAAAAAATCCGGAAAACAAAATCCGGAAAAAAAATCCGGAGAAAAAATCCGGAAAAAAATCCGGAAAAAAAATCCGGAAAAAAAACATCCGGAAAAAAATCCGGAAAAAAAAATCAGGAAAAAAAATCAGGAAAAAAAAATCCGGAAAACAAAATCCGGAAAAAAAATCCAGAAAAAAATTCCGGAAAAAAAATCTGGAAAAAAAAATCCGGACAAAAAAATCTGGAAAAAAAATCCGGAAAAAAAATCCGGAAAAAAAAAATCCGGAAAAAAAATCCGGAAAAAAAATCCAGAGAAAAAATCCGGAAAAAAAAATCCGGAAAAATCCGGAAAAAAAAAATCCGGAACAAAAATCAGAAAAAAAAAATCCGGAAAAAAAAATCCGGAAAAATCCAGAAAAAAAATCCGGAAAAAAAAAACGGAAAAATCCGGAAAAAAAAATCCGGAAAAATCCGGAAAAAAAATCAGAAAAAAAAAATCCGGAAAAAAAATCCGGAAAAAAAATCCGGTAAAAAAAAATCCGGAAAAAAAAAATCCGGAAAAATCCGGAAAAAAATCCGGAAAAAAAAAAATCAGGAAAAAAAATCAGGAAAAAAAAATCAGGAAAAATAATCCGGAAAAAAAAAATCCGGAAAAAAAATCAGAAAAAAAAAATCCGGAAAAAAAAATCCGGAAAAATCCGGAAAAAAAAATCCGGAAAAAAAATCAGAAAAAAAAATCCGGAAAAAAAAATCCGGAAAAATCCGGAAAAAAAATCTGGAAAAAAAAAATCCGGAATAATCCGGAAAAAAAAAATCCGGAAAAAAAATCCAGAAAAAAAATCCGGAAAAAAAATCAAGAAAAAAAAATCCGGAAAAAAAAATCTGGAAAAAAAAATCCAGAACAAAAATCCGGAAAAAAAAATCCGGAAAAATAATCCAGAAAAATCCGGGAAAAAAAAATGCGGAAAATCCGGGAAAAAAAATCCGAAAAAAAAATCCAGAAAAAACGGAAAAAAAAATCCGGAAAAATCCGGGAAAAAAAAAAATCCGGAAAAAAAAACCAGAAAAAAAATCCGGAAAAAAATCCGGGAAATAAATCCGGAAAAATCCGGAAAAAAAAAATCCGGAAAAAAAAATCCAGAAAAAAAATCGGAAAAAAAATCCGAAAAAAAAATCCGGGAAAAAAAATCCGGAAAAATAATCCGAAAAAAAATCAGAAAATCCGGAAAAAAAAATCCGGAAAAAAAATCCGGAAAAAAATTCCGGAAAATATATCCGGAAAAAAAAAATCCGGAAAAAAAATCCGGAAAAAAAATCCGGAAAAAAAAATCCGGAAAAATAATCCAGAAAAATCCGGGAAAAAAAAATGCGGAAAATCCGGAAAAAAAAATCCGAAAAAAAAATCCAGAAAAAACGGAAAAAAAAATCCGGAAAAATCCGGGAAAAAAAAAAATCCGGAAAAAAAAACCAGAAAAAAAATCCGGAAAAAAATCCGGGAAATAAATCCGGAAAAATCCGGAAAAAAAAAATCCGGAAAAAAAAATCCAGAAAAAAAAACGGAAAAAAAATCAGAAAAAAAAATCCGGGAAAAAAAATCCGGAAAAATAATCCGAAAAAAAATCAGAAAATCCGGAAAAAAAAATCCGGAAAAAAAATCCGGAAAAAAATTCCGGAAAATATATCCGGAAAAAAAAAATCAGGAAAAAAAATCCGGAAAAAAAAATCCGGAAAACAAAATCCGGAGAAAAAATCCGGAGAAAAAATCCGGAAAAAAATCCGGAAAAAAAATCCGGAAAAAAAACATCCGGAAAAAAAAATCCGGAAAAAAAATCAGAAAAAAAAATCCGGAAAAAAAAATCCGGAAAAATCCGGAAAAAAAATCTGGAAAAAAAAAATCCGGAATAATCCGGAAAAAAAAAATCCGGAAAAAAAATCCAGAAAAATCCTGAAAAAAAATTCGGAAAAAAAATCAAGAAAAAAAAATCCGGAAAAAAAAATCTGGAAAAAAAAATCCAGAACAAAAATCCGGAAAAAAAAAATCCGGAATCTGGAAAAAAAAATCCGGAAAAAAAATCCGGAAAAAAAAATCCGGAAAAATAATCCAGAAAAATCCGGGAAAAAAAAATGCGGAAAATCCAGAAAAAAAAATCCGAAAAAAAAATCCAGAAAAAACGGAAAAAAAAATCCGGAAAAATCCGGGAAAAAAAAAATCCGGAAAAAAAAACCAGAAAAAAAATCCGGAAAAAAATCCGGGAAATAAATCCGGAAAAATCCGGAAAAAAAAAATCCGGAAAAAAAAATCCAGAAAAAAAAACGGAAAAAAAATCCGAAAAAAAAATCCGGGAAAAAAAATCCGGAAAAATAATCCGAAAAAAAATCAGAAAATCCGGAAAAAAAAATCCGGAAAAAAAATCCGGAAAAAAATTCCGGAAAATATATCCGGAAAAAAAAAATCAGGAAAAAAAATCAGGAAAAAAAAATCCGGAAAACAAAATCCGGAAAAAAAATCCGGAGAAAAAATCCGGAAAAAAATCCGGAAAAAAAATCCGGAAAAAAAACATCCGGAAAAAAATCCGGAAAAAAAAATCAGGAAAAAAAATCAGGAAAAAAAAATCCGGAAAAAAAATCCGGAAAAATCCGGAAAAAAAAAATCCGGAAAAAAAATCAGGAAAAAAAAATCCGGAAAAAAAATCCAGAAAAATCCCGAAAAAAAAAATCCGGAAAACAAAATCCGGAAAAAAAATCCAGAAAAAAATTCCGGAAAAAAAAATCTGGAAAAAAAAATCCGGACAAAAAAATCTGGAAAAAAAATCCGGAAAAAAAATCCGGAAAAAAAAAATCCGGAAAAAAAATCCGGAAAAAAAATCCAGAGAAAAAATCCGGAAAAAAAAATCCGGAAAAATCCGGAAAAAAAAAATCCGGAACAAAAATCAGAAAAAAAAAATCCGGAAAAAAAAATCCGGAAAAATCCAGAAAAAAAATCCGGAAAAAAAAAACGGAAAAATCCGGAAAAAAAAATCCGGAAAAATCCGGAAAAAAAATCAGAAAAAAAAAATCCGGAAAAAAAATCCGGAAAAAAAATCCGGTAAAAAAAAATCCGGAAAAAAAAAATCCGGAAAAATCCGGAAAAAAATCCGGAAAAAAAAAAATCAGGAAAAAAAATCAGGAAAAAAAAATCAGGAAAAATAATCCGGAAAAAAAAAATCCGGAAAAAAAATCAGAAAAAAAAAATCCGGAAAAAAAAATCCGGAAAAATCCGGAAAAAAAAATCCGGAAAAAAAATCAGAAAAAAAAATCCGGAAAAAAAAATCCGGAAAAATCCGGAAAAAAAATCTGGAAAAAAAAAATCCGGAATAATCCGGAAAAAAAAAATCCGGAAAAAAAATCCAGAAAAATCCTGAAAAAAAATCCGGAAAAAAAATCAAGAAAAAAAAATCCGGAAAAAAAAATCTGGAAAAAAAAATCCAGAACAAAAATCCGGAAAAAAAAAATCCGGAATCTGGAAAAAAAAATCCGGAAAAAAAATCCGGAAAAAAAAATCCAGAAAAAACGGAAAAAAAAATCCGGAAAAATCCGGGAAAAAAAAAAATCCGGAAAAAAAAACCAGAAAAAAAATCCGGAAAAAAATCCGGGAAATAAATCCGGAAAAATCCGGAAAAAAAAAATCCGGAAAAAAAAATCCAGAAAAAAAATCGGAAAAAAAATCCGAAAAAAAAATCCGGGAAAAAAAATCCGGAAAAATAATCCGAAAAAAAATCAGAAAATCCGGAAAAAAAAATCCGGAAAAAAAATCCGGAAAAAAATTCCGGAAAATATATCCGGAAAAAAAAAATCAGGAAAAAAAATCAGGAAAAAAAAATCCGGAAAACAAAATCCGGAAAAAAAATCCGGAAAAAAAATCCGGAAAAAAAAATCCGGAAAAATAATCCAGAAAAATCCGGGAAAAAAAAATGCGGAAAATCCGGAAAAAAAAATCAGAAAAAAAAATCCAGAAAAAACGGAAAAAAAAATCCGGAAAAATCCGGGAAAAAAAAAAATCCGGAAAAAAAAACCAGAAAAAAAATCCGGAAAAAAATCCGGGAAATAAATCCGGAAAAATCCGGAAAAAAAAAATCCGGAAAAAAAAATCCAGAAAAAAAATCGGAAAAAAAATCCGAAAAAAAAATCCGGGAAAAAAAATCCGGAAAAATAATCCGAAAAAAAATCAGAAAATCCGGAAAAAAAAATCCGGAAAAAAAATCCGGAAAAAAATTCCGGAAAATATATCCGGAAAAAAAAAATCAGGAAAAAAAATCAGGAAAAAAAAATCCGGAAAACAAAATCCGGAAAAAAAATCCGGAAAAAAAATCCGGAAAAAAAAATCCGGAAAAATAATCCAGAAAAATCCGGGAAAAAAAAATGCGGAAAATCCGGAAAAAAAAATCAGAAAAAAAAATCCAGAAAAAACGGAAAAAAAAATCCGGAAAAATCCGGGAAAAAAAAAAATCCGGAAAAAAAAACCAGAAAAAAAATCCGGAAAAAAATCCGGGAAATAAATCCGGAAAAATCCGGAAAAAAAAAATCCGGAAAAAAAAATCCAGAAAAAAAAACGGAAAAAAAATCCGAAAAAAAAATCCGGGAAAAAAAATCCGGAAAAATAATCCGAAAAAAAATCAGAAAATCCGGAAAAAAAAATCCGGAAAAAAAATCCGGAAAAAAATTCCGGAAAATATATCCGGAAAAAAAAAATCAGGAAAAAAAATCAGGAAAAAAAAATCCGGAAAACAAAATCCGGAAAAAAAATCCGGAGAAAAAATCCGGAAAAAAATCCGGAAAAAAAATCCGGAAAAAAAACATCCGGAAAAAAAAATCCGGAAAAAAAATCAGAAAAAAAAATCCGGAAAAAAAAATCCGGAAAAATCCGGAAAAAAAATCTGGAAAAAAAAAATCCGGAATAATCCGGAAAAAAAAAATCCGGAAAAAAAATCCAGAAAAATCCTGAAAAAAAATCCTGAAAAAAAATCAAGAAAAAAAAATCCGGAAAAAAAAATCTGGAAAAAAAAATCCAGAACAAAAATCCGGAAAAAAAAATCCGGAAAAATAATCCAGAAAAATCCGGGAAAAAAAAATGCGGAAAATCCGGGAAAAAAAATCCGAAAAAAAAATCCAGAAAAAACGGAAAAAAAAATCCGGAAAAATCCGGGAAAAAAAAAAATCCGGAAAAAAAAACCAGAAAAAAAATCCGGAAAAAAATCCGGGAAATAAATCCGGAAAAATCCGGAAAAAAAAAATCCGGAAAAAAAAATCCAGAAAAAAAATCGGAAAAAAAATCCGAAAAAAAAATCCGGGAAAAAAAATCCGGAAAAATAATCCGAAAAAAAATCAGAAAATCCGGAAAAAAAAATCCGGAAAAAAAATCCGGAAAAAAATTCCGGAAAATATATCCGGAAAAAAAAAATCAGGAAAAAAAATCAGGAAAAAAAAATCCGGAAAACAAAATCCGGAAAAAAAATCCGGAAAAAAAATCCGGAAAAAAAAATCCGGAAAAATAATCCAGAAAAATCCGGGAAAAAAAAATGCGGAAAATCCGGAAAAAAAAATCCGAAAAAAAAATCCAGAAAAAACGGAAAAAAAAATCCGGAAAAATCCGGGAAAAAAAAAAATCCGGAAAAAAAAACCAGAAAAAAAATCCGGAAAAAGATCCGGGAAATAAATCCGGAAAAATCCGGAAAAAAAAAATCCGGAAAAAAAATCCAGAAAAAAATTCCGGAAAAAAAAATCTGGAAAAAAAAATCCGGACAAAAAAATCTGGAAAAAAAATCAGGAAAAAAAATCAGGAAAAAAAAATCCGGAAAACAAAATCCGGAAAAAAAATCCGGAGAAAAAATCCGGAAAAAAATCCGGAAAAAAAATCCGGAAAAAAAAATCCGGAAAAAAAAAATCATGAAAAAAAATCCGGAAAAAAAAATCCGGAAAACTAAATCCGGAAAAAAAATCCGGAAAAAAAAAATCCAGAAAAAAAATCCGGAAAAAAAAATCCGGAGAAAAAATCCGGAAAAGAAAATCCGGAAAAGAAAATCCGGAAAAAAAATCCGGAAAAAAAAAATCCGGAAAAATAAATCCGGAAAAAAAAATCCGGAATAAAAATTCCAGAAAAAGAATCCGGAAAAAAAATCCGGAAAAATCCGGAAAAAAAAATCCAGAAAGAAAATCCGGAAAAAAAATCCGGAAAAATCCAAAAAAAAAATCCGGAAAAAAAAATCCGGGAAAAAAAATCCGGAAAACTAAATCCGGAAAAAAAATCCGGAAAAAAAAAATCCGGAAAAAAAAAATCCGGAAAAATCCGGAAAAAAATCCGGAAAAAAAAAAATCAGGAAAAAAAATCAGGAAAAAAAAATCCGGAAAAATAATCCGGAAAAAAAAAAAATCAGGAAAAAAAATCCGGAAAAATAATCAGAAAAAAAAATCAGAAAATCCGGAAAAAAAAATCCGGAAAAAAAATCCGGAAAAATAATCAGAAAAAAAAATCAGAAAATCCGGAAAAAAAAATCAGGAAAAAAAATCCGGAAAAATAATCAGAAAAAAAAATCAGAAAATCCGGAAAAAAAAAATCAGGAAAAAAAATCAGGAAAAAAAAATCCGGAAAACAAAATCCGGAAAAAAAATCCGGAGAAAAAATCCGGAAAAAAATCCGGAAAAAAAATCCGGAAAAAAAAATCCGGAAAAAAAAAATCATGAAAAAAAATCCGGAAAAAAAAATCCGGAAAACTAAATCCGGAAAAAAAATCCGGAAAAAAAAAATCCAGAAAAAAAATCCGGAAAAAAAAATCCGGAGAAAAAATCCGGAAAAGAAAATCCGGAAAAGAAAATCCGGAAAAAAAATCCGGAAAAAAAAAATCCGGAAAAATAAATCCGGAAAAAAAAATCCGGAATAAAAATTCCAGAAAAAAAATCCGGAAAAAAAATCCGGAAAAATCCGGAAAAAAAAATCCAGAAAGAAAATCCGGAAAAAAAATCCGGAAAAATCCAAAAAAAAAAATCCGGAAAAAAAAATCCGGGAAAAAAAATCCGGAAAACTAAATCCGGAAAAAAAATCCGGAAAAAAAAAATCCGGAAAAAAAAAATCCGGAAAAATCCGGAAAAAAATCCGGAAAAAAAAAAATCAGGAAAAAAAATCAGGAAAAAAAAATCCGGAAAAATAATCCGGAAAAAAAAAAAATCAGGAAAAAAAATCCGGAAAAATAATCAGAAAAAAAAATCAGAAAATCCGGAAAAAAAAATCCGGAAAAAAAATCCGGAAAAAAAATCCGGAAAAAAAATCCGGAAAAAAAAATCTGGAAAAAAAAATCCGGAAAAAAATCCGGAAAAAAATCCGGAAAAAAAAATCCGGAAAAAAAAAATCCGGAAAAAAAAATCCGGAAAAATCCAGAAAAAAAATCCGGAAAAAAAAAACGGAAAAATCCGGAAAAAAAAATCCGGAAAAATCCGGAAAAAAAATCAGAAAAAAAAAATCCGGAAAAAAAATCCGGAAAAAAAATCCGGTAAAAAAAAAATTGGGAAAAAATATTCCAGAAAAAAAATCCGGAAAAAAAAAATCCGGAAAAATCCGGAAAAAATAAAATCCGGAAAAAAAAAAATCCGGAAAAATCCGGAAAAAAAAATCCAGAAAAAAAAATCCGGAAAAAAAATCCGGGGAAAAAAAAATCCGGAATAATCCGGAAAAAAAAAATCCGGAAAAAAAATCAGGAAAAAAAAATCCGGAAAAAAAATCCGGAAAAAAAAAATCCGGAAAAAAAAAATCCGGAAAAATCCGGAAAAAAATCCGGAAAAAAAAAAATCAGGAAAAAAAATCAGGAAAAAAAAATCCGGAAAAATAATCCGGAAAAAAAAAAATCAGGAAAAAAAATCCGGAAAAATAATCAGAAAAAAAAATCAGAAAATCCGGAAAAAAAAATCCGGAAAAAAAATCCGGAAAAAAAATCCGGAAAAATCCGGAAAAAAAAATCAGGAAAAAAATCCGGAAAAAAAAAATCAGGAAAAAAAATCAGGAAAAAAAAATCCGGAAAACAAAATCCGGAAAAAAAATCCGGAGAAAAAATCCGGAAAAAAATCCGGAAAAAAAATCCGGAAAAAAAACATCCGGAAAAAAATCCGGAAAAAAAAATCAGGAAAAAAAATCAGGAAAAAAAAATCCGGAAAACAAAATCCGGAAAAAAAATCCAGAAAAAAATTCCGGAAAAAAAAATCTGGAAAAAAAAATCCGGACAAAAAAATCTGGAAAAAAAAATCCGGAAAAAAAATCCGGAAAAAAAAATCCAGAGAAAAAATCCGAAAAAAAAAATCCGGAAAAAAAATCCGGAAAAAAAAAATCCGGAAAAAAAATCAGAAAAAAAAAATCCGGAAAAAAAATCCGGAAAAATCCGGAAAAAAAAAATCCGGAAAAAAAATCAGGAAAAAAAATCCGGAAAAAAAACATCCGGAAAAATCCGGAAAAAAAAATCAGGAAAAAAAATCCTGAAAAAAAAATCCGGAAAACAAAATCCGGAAAAAAAATCCAGAAAAAACCGGGGAAAAAAAATGCGGAAAATCCGGAAAAAAAAATCCGAAAAAAAAATCCAGAAAAAACTGAAAAAAAAATCCGGAAAAATCCGGGAAAAAAAAAAATCCGGAAAAAAAAACCAGAAAAAAAATCCGGAAAAAAATCCGGGAAATAAATCCGGAAAAATCCGGAAAAAAAAAATCCGGAAAAAAAAAATCCGGAAAAAAAAATCCAGAAAAAAAAACGGAAAAAAAATCCGAAAAAAAAATCCGGGAAAAAAAATCCGGAAAAATAATCCGAAAAAAAATCAGAAAATCCGGAAAAAAAAATCCGGAAAAAAAATCCGGAAAAAAATTCCGGAAAATATATCCGGAAAAAAAAAATCAGGAATAAAAATCAGGAAAAAAAAATCCGGAAAACAAAATCCGGAAAAAAAATCCGGAGAAAAAATCCGGAAAAAAAATCCGGAAAAAAAATCCGGAAAAAAAACATCCGGAAAAAAATCAGGAAAAAAAATCCGGAAAAAAAAATCCGGAAAAAAAATCCGGAAAAATCCGGAAAAAAAAAATCCGGAAAAAAAATCAGGAAAAAAAAATCCGGAGAAAAAATCCGGAAAAAAAATCCGGAAAAAAAACATCCGGAAAAAAATCCGGAAAAAAAAATCAGGAAAAAAAATCAGGAAAAAAAAATCCGGAAAAAAAATCCGGAAAAATCCGGAAAAAAAAAATCAGGAAAAAAAATCCGGAAAAAAAAAATCCGGAAAAATCCGGAAAAAAATCCGGAAAAAAAAAAATCAGGAAAAAAAATCAGGAAAAAAAAATCCGGAAAAATAATCCGGAAAAAAAAAATCAGGAAAAAAAATCCGGAAAAATAATCAGAAAAAAAAATCAGAAAATCCGGAAAAAAAAATCCGGAAAAAAAATCCGGAAAAAAATCCGGGAAATAAATCCGGAAAAATCCGGAAAAAAAAAATCCGGAAAAAAAAATCCAGAAAAAAAAACGGAAAAAAAATCCGAAAAAAAAATCCGGGAAAAAAAATCCGGAAAAATAATCCGAAAAAAAATCAGAAAATCCGGAAAAAAAAATCCGGAAAAAAAATCCGGAAAAAAATTCCGGAAAATATATCCGGAAAAAAAAAATCAGGAAAAAAAATCAGGAAAAAAAAATCCGGAAAACAAAATCCGGAAAAAAAATCCGGAGAAAAAATCCGGAAAAAAATCCGGAAAAAAAATCCGGAAAAAAAACATCCGGAAAAAAAAATCCGGAAAAAAAATCAGAAAAAAAAATCCGGAAAAAAAAATCCGGAAAAATCCGGAAAAAAAATCTGGAAAAAAAAAATCCGGAATAATCCGGAAAAAAAAAATCCGGAAAAAAAATCCAGAAAAATCCTGAAAAAAAATCCGGAAAAAAAATCAAGAAAAAAAAATCCGGAAAAAAAAATCTGGAAAAAAAAATCCAGAACAAAAATCCGGAAAAAAAAATCCGGAAAAATAATCCAGAAAAATCCGGGAAAAAAAAATGCGGAAAATCCGGGAAAAAAAATCCGAAAAAAAAATCCAGAAAAAACGGAAAAAAAAATCCGGAAAAATCCGGGAAAAAAAAAAATCCGGAAAAAAAAACCAGAAAAAAAATCCGGAAAAAAATCCGGGAAATAAATCCGGAAAAATCCGGAAAAAAAAAATCCGGAAAAAAAAATCCAGAAAAAAAATCGGAAAAAAAATCCGAAAAAAAAATCCGGGAAAAAAAATCCGGAAAAATAATCCGAAAAAAAATCAGAAAATCCGGAAAAAAAAATCCGGAAAAAAAATCCGGAAAAAAATTCCGGAAAATATATCCGGAAAAAAAAAATCAGGAAAAAAAATCAGGAAAAAAAAATCCGGAAAACAAAATCCGGAAAAAAAATCCGGAAAAAAAATCCGGAAAAAAAAATCCGGAAAAATAATCCAGAAAAATCCGGGAAAAAAAAATGCGGAAAATCCGGAAAAAAAAATCCGAAAAAAAAATCCAGAAAAAACGGAAAAAAAAATCCGGAAAAATCCGGGAAAAAAAAAAATCCGGAAAAAAAAACCAGAAAAAAAATCCGGAAAAAGATCCGGGAAATAAATCCGGAAAAATCCGGAAAAAAAAAATCCGGAAAAAAAAATCCAGAAAAAAAAACGGAAAAAAAATCCGAAAAAAAAATCCGGGAAAAAAAATCCGGAAAAATAATCCGAAAAAAAATCAGAAAATCCGGAAAAAAAAATCCGGAAAAAAAATCCGGAAAAAAATTCCGGAAAATATATCCGGAAAAAAAAAATCAGGAAAAAAAATCAGGAAAAAAAAATCCGGAAAACAAAATCCGGAAAAAAAATCCGGAGAAAAAATCCGGAAAAAAATCCGGAAAAAAAATCCGGAAAAAAAACATCCGGAAAAAAATCCGGAAAAAAAAATCAGGAAAAAAAATCAGGAAAAAAAAATCCGGAAAAAAAATCCGGAAAAATCCGGAAAAAAAAAATCCGGAAAAAAAATCAGGAAAAAAAAATCCGGAAAAAAAATCCAGAAAAATCCCGAAAAAAAAAATCCCGAAAAAAATCAGAAAAAAAAAATCCGGAAAAAAAAATCCGGAAAAATCCAGAAAAAAAATCCGGAAAAAAAAAACGGAAAAATCCGGAAAAAAAAATCCGGAAAAATCCGGAAAAAAAATCAGAAAAAAAAAATCCGGAAAAAAAATCCGGAAAAAAAATCCGGTAAAAAAAAAATTGGGAAAAAATATTCCAGAAAAAAAATCCGGAAAAAAAAAATCCGGAAAAATCCGGTAAAAAAATAAAATCCGGAAAAAAAAAAATCCGGAAAAATACGGAAAAAAAATCCAGAAAAAAAAATCCGGAAAAAAAATCCGGGAAAAAAAAAATCCGGAATAATCCGGAAAAAAAAAATCCGGAAAAAAAATCAGGAAAAAAAAATCCGGAAAAAAAATCCGGAAAAAAAAAATCCGGAAAAAAAAAATCCGGAAAAATCCGGAAAAAAATCCGGAAAAAAAAAAATCAGGAAAAAAAATCAGGAAAAAAAAATCCGGAAAAATAATCCGGAAAAAAAAAATCAGGAAAAAAAATCCGGAAAAATAATCCGAAAAAAAAATCAGAAAATCCGGAAAAAAAAATCCGGAAAAAAAATCCGGAAAAAAATTCCGGAAAAAAATCCGGAAAAAAAAATCCGGAAAAATAATCCAGAAAAATCCGGGGAAAAAAAATGCGGAAAATCCGGAAAAAAAAATCCAAAAAAAAATCCAGAAAAAACGGAAAAAAAAATCCGGAAAAATCCGGGAAAAAAAAAAATCCGGAAAAAAAAACCAGAAAAAAAATCCGGAAAAAAATCCGGGAAATAAATCCGGAAAAATCCGGAAAAAAAAAATCCGGAAAAAAAAATCCAGAAAAAAAAACGGAAAAAAAATCCGAAAAAAAAATCCGGGAAAAAAAATCCGGAAAAATAATCCGAAAAAAAATCAGAAAATCCGGAAAAAAAAATCCGGAAAAAAAATCCGGAAAAAAATTCCGGAAAATATATCCGGAAAAAAAAAATCAGGAATAAAAATCAGGAAAAAAAAATCCGGAAAACAAAATCCGGAAAAAAAATCCGGAGAAAAAATCCGGAAAAAAAATCCGGAAAAAAAATCCGGAAAAAAAACATCCGGAAAAAAATCCGGAAAAAAAAATCAGGAAAAAAAATCAGGAAAAAAAAATCCGGAAAAAAAATCCGGAAAAATCCGGAAAAAAAAAATCCGGAAAAAAAATCAGGAAAAAAAAATCCGGAAAAAAAATCCGGAAAAATCCGGAAAAAAAATCCGGAAAAAAAAAACGGAAAAATCCGGAAAAAAAAATCCGGAAAAATCCGGAAAAAAAATCAGAAAAAAAAAATCCGGAAAAAAAATCCGGAAAAAAAATCCGGTAAAAAAAAAATTGGGAAAAAATATTCCAGAAAAAAAATCCGGAAAAAAAAAATCCGGAAAAATCCGGAAAAAATAAAATCCGGAAAAAAAAAAATCCGGAAAAATCCGGAAAAAAAAATCCAGAAAAAAAAATCCGGAAAAAAAATCCGGGGAAAAAAAAATCCGGAATAATCCGGAAAAAAAAAATCCGGAAAAAAAATCAGGAAAAAAAAATCCGGAAAAAAAATCCGGAAAAAAAAAATCCGGAAAAAAAAAATCCGGAAAAATCCGGAAAAAAAAAAATCAGGAAAAAAAATCAGGAAAAAAAAATCCGGAAAAATAATCCGGAAAAAAAAAAATCAGGAAAAAAAATCCGGAAAAATAATCAGAAAAAAAAATCAGAAAATCCGGAAAAAAAAATCCGGAAAAAAAATCCGGAAAAAAAATCCGGAAAAAAAATCCGGAAAAAAAAATCTGGAAAAAAAAATCCGGAAAAAAATCCGGAAAAAAATCCGGAAAAAAAAATCCGGAAAAAAAAAATCCGGAAAAAAAAATCCGGAAAAATCCAGAAAAAAAATCCGAAAAAAAAAAACGGAAAAATCCGGAAAAAAAAATCCGGAAAAATCCGGAAAAAAAATCAGAAAAAAAAAATCCGGAAAAAAAATCCGGAAAAAAAATCCGGTAAAAAAAAAATTGGGAAAAAATATTCCAGAAAAAAAATCCGGAAAAAAAAAATCCGGAAAAATCCGGAAAAAATAAAATCCGGAAAAAAAAAAATCCGGAAAAATCCGGAAAAAAAAATCCAGAAAAAAAAATCCGGGGAAAAAAAAATCCGGAATAATCCGGAAAAAAAAAATCCGGAAAAAAAATCAGGAAAAAAAAATCCGGAAAAAAAATCCGGAAAAAAATAATCCGGAAAAAAAAAAATCAGGAAAAAAAATCCGGAAAAATAATCAGAAAAAAAAATCAGAAAATCCGGAAAAAAAAATCCGGAAAAAAAATCCGGAAAAAAAATCCGGAAAAATCCGGAAAAAAAAATCAGGAAAAAAATCCGGAAAAAAAAAATCAGGAAAAAAAATCAGGAAAAAAAAATCCGGAAAACAAAATCCGGAAAAAAAATCCGGAGAAAAAATCCGGAAAAAAATCCGGAAAAAAAATCCGGAAAAAAAACATCCGGAAAAAAATCCGGAAAAAAAAATCAGGAAAAAAAATCAGGAAAAAAAAATCCGGAAAACAAAATCCGGAAAAAAAATCCAGAAAAAAATTCCGGAAAAAAAAATCTGGAAAAAAAAATCCGGACAAAAAAATCTGGAAAAAAAAATCCGGAAAAAAAATCCGGAAAAAAAAATCCAGAGAAAAAATCCGAAAAAAAAAATCCGGAAAAAAAATCCGGAAAAAAAAAATCCGGAAAAAAAATCAGAAAAAAAAAATCCGGAAAAAAAATCCGGAAAAATCCGGAAAAAAAAAATCCGGAAAAAAAATCAGGAAAAAAAATCCGGAAAAAAAACATCCGGAAAAATCCGGAAAAAAAAATCAGGAAAAAAAATCCGGAAAAAAAAATCCGGAAAACAAAATCCGGAAAAAAAATCCAGAAAAAACCGGGGAAAAAAAATGCGGAAAATCCGGAAAAAAAAATCCGAAAAAAAAATCCAGAAAAAACTGAAAAAAAAATCCGGAAAAATCCGGGAAAAAAAAAAATCCGGAAAAAAAAACCAGAAAAAAAATCCGGAAAAAAATCCGGGAAATAAATCCGGAAAAATCCGGAAAAAAAAAATCCGGAAAAAAAAAATCCGGAAAAAAAAATCCAGAAAAAAAAACGGAAAAAAAATCCGAAAAAAAAATCCGGGAAAAAAAATCCGGAAAAATAATCCGAAAAAAAATCAGAAAATCCGGAAAAAAAAATCCGGAAAAAAAATCCGGAAAAAAATTCCGGAAAATATATCCGGAAAAAAAAAATCAGGAATAAAAATCAGGAAAAAAAAATCCGGAAAACAAAATCCGGAAAAAAAATCCGGAGAAAAAATCCGGAAAAAAAATCCGGAAAAAAAATCCGGAAAAAAAACATCCGGAAAAAAATCCGGAAAAAAAAATCAGGAAAAAAAATCAGGAAAAAAAAATCCGGAAAAAAAATCCGGAAAAATCCGGAAAAAAAAAATCCGGAAAAAAAATCAGGAAAAAAAAATCCGGAGAAAAAATCCGGAAAAAAAATCCGGAAAAAAAATCCGGAAAAAAAACATCCGGAAAAAAATCCGGAAAAAAAAATCAGGAAAAAAAATCAGGAAAAAAAAATCCGGAAAAAAAATCCGGAAAAATCCGGAAAAAAAAAATCCAGAAAAAAAATCCGGAAAAAAAAAATCCGGAAAAATCCGGAAAAAAATCCGGAAAAAAAAAAATCAGGAAAAAAAATCAGGAAAAAAAAATCCGGAAAAAAAAATCCGGAAAATAAAAATCCGGAAAAAAAATCCGGAAAAATAATCCAGAAAAATCCGGGAAAAAAAAATGCGGAAAATCCGGAAAAAAAAATCCGAAAAAAAAATCCAGAAAAAACGGAAAAAAAAATCCGGAAAAATCCGGGAAAAAAAAAATCCAGAAAAAAAATCCAAAAAAAAAATCAGGAAAAAAAATCCGGAAAAAAAAATCCGGAAAAAAAATCAGAAAAAAAAATTGGGAAAAAAAAATCCAGAAAAAAAAACGGAAAAAAAATCCGAAAAAAAAATCCGGGAAAAAAAATCCGGAAAAATAATCCGAAAAAAAATCAGAAAATCCGGAAAAAAAAATCCGGAAAAAAAATCCGGAAAAAAATTCCGGAAAATATATCCGGAAAAAAAAATCTGGAAAAAAAAATCCGGAAAAATCCGGAAAAAAAAATCAGGAAAAAAATCCGGAAAAAAAAAATCAGGAAAAAAAATCAGGAAAAAAAAATCCGGAAAACAAAATCCGGAAAAAAAATCCGGAGAAAAAATCCGGAAAAAAATCCGGAAAAAAATCCGGAAAAAAAACATCCGGAAAAAAATCCGGAAAAAAAAATCAGGAAAAAAAATCAGGAAAAAAAAATCCGGAAAACAAAATCCGGAAAAAAAATCCAGAAAAAAATTCCGGAAAAAAAAATCTGGAAAAAAAAATCCGGACAAAAAAATCTGGAAAAAAAATCCGGAAAAAAAATCCGGAAAAAAAAAATCCGGAAAAAAAATCCAGAAAAAAAAATCCAGAGAAAAAATCCGAAAAAAAAAATCCGGAAAAAAAATCCGGAAAAAAAAAATCCGGAAAAAAAATCAGAAAAAAAAAATCCGGAAAAAAAATCCGGAAAAATCCGGAAAAAAAAAATCCGGAAAAAAAATCAGAAAAAAAAAATCCGGAAAAAAAAATCCGGAAAAATCCAGAAAAAAAATCTGGAAAAAAAAACCGGAAAAATCCGGAAAAAAAAATCCGGAAAAATCCGGAAAAAAATCAGAAAAAAAAAATCCGGAAAAAAAATCCGGTAAAAAAAAAATTGGGAAAAAATATTCCAGAAAAAAAATCCGGAAAAAAAAAATCCGGAAAAATCCGGAAAAAATAAAATCCGGAAAAAAAAAAATCCGGATTAATCCGGAAAAAAAAATCCAGAAAAAAAATCCGGAAAAAAAATCCGGGAAAAAAAAATCCGGAATAATCCGGTAAAAAAAAATCCGGAAAAAAAATCAGGAAAAAAAAATCCGGAAAAAAAATCCGGAAAAAAAAAATCCGGAAAAAAAAAATCCGGAAAAATCCGGAAAAAAATCCGGAAAAAAAATCCGGAAAAATCCGGAAAAAAAAAATCCGGAAAAAAAAAATCCGGAAAAATCCGGAAAAAAAAATCCGGAAAAAAAATCAGGAAAAAAAAATCCGGAAAAATCCGGAAAAAAAAAATCCGTAAAAAAAAAATCCGGAAAAATCCGGAAAAAAATCCGGAAAAAAAAAAATCAGGAAAAAAAAAAATCAGGAAAAAAAATCAGGAAAAAAAAATCCGGAAAAATAATCCGGAAAAAAAAAATCAGGAAAAAAAATCCATAAAAATAATCCGAAAAAAAAATCAGAAAATCCGGAAAAAAAAATCCGGAAAAAAAATCCAGAAAAAAAATCCAGAAAAAAATTCCGGAAAAATCTGGAAAAAAAAAATCCGGAAAAAAAAATCCGGAAAAAAAATCTGGAAAAAAAATCTGGAAAAAAAATCTGGAAAAAAAAATACGGAAAAAAAAATCCGGAAAAACCTGGAAAAAAAATCCGGAAAAAAAATCCAGAAAAAAAAATCCGGAAAAAAAATCAGGAAAAAAAATCCAGAAAAAAAATCCTGAAAAAAAAATCCGGAAAAAAAATCCAGAAAAAAAAATCCGGAAAAATCCGGAAAAAAAAATCCAGAAAAAAAATCCGGAAAAAAAATCCGGAAAAAAAATCCAGAAAAAAAAACCAGAAAAAAAATCCGGATAAAAAAATCCAGAAAAAAAATCCAAAAAAAAAATCAGGAAAAAAAATCCGGAAAAAAAAATCCGGAAAAAAAATCCGGGAAAAAAAATTGGGAAAAAAAATTCCAGAAAAAAAATCCGGAAAAAAAAATCCGGGAAAAAAAAAATCCGGAAAAATCCGGAAAAAAAAATTGGGAAAAAATATTCCAGAAAAAAAATCCGGAAAAAAAAAATCCGGAAAAATCCGGAAAAAATAAAATCCGGAAAAAAAAAAATCCGGAAAAATCCGGAAAAAAAAATCCAGAAAAAAAATCCGGAAAAAAAATCCGGGAAAAAAAAATCCGGAATAATCCGGTAAAAAAAAATCCGGAAAAAAAATCAGGAAAAAAAAATCCGGAAAAAAAATCCGGAAAAAAAAATCCGGAAAAATAATCCGGAAAAAAAAAATCAGGAAAAAAAATCCGGAAAAATAATCCGAAAAAAAAATCAGAAAATCCGGAAAAAAAAATCCGGAAAAAAATCCGGAAAAAAAAAATCAGGAAAAAAAATCAGGAAAAAAAAATCCGGAAAACAAAATCCGGAAAAAATATCCGGAGAAAAAATCCGGAAAAAAATCCGGAAAAAAAATCCGGAAAAAAAAATCCGGAAAAAAAAAATCATGAAAAAAAATCCGGAAAAAAAATCCGGAAAACTAAATCCGGAAAAAAAATCCGGAAAAAAAATCCGGAAAAAAAAAATCCAGAAAAAAAATCCGGAAAAAAAAATCCGGAGAAAAAATCCGGAAAAGAAAATCCGGAAAAGAAAAATCCGGAAAAAAAATCCGGAAAAAAAAAATCTGGAAAAATAAATCCGGAAAAAAAAATCCGGAATAAAAATTCCAGAAAAAAAATCCGGAAAAAAAATCCGGAAAAATCCGGAAAAAAAAATCCAGAAAGAAAATCCGGAAAAAAAATCCGGAAAAATCCAAAAAAAAAAATCCGGAAAAAAAAATCCGGAAAAATCCGGGAAAAAAATGCGGAAAAAAAAAATCCGGAAAAAAAATCCGGAAAAAAAAAATCCGGAAAAATCCGGAAAAAAAAATCCGGAAAAATAATCCAGAATAAAAAAATCAGGAAAAAAAATCCGGAAAAATAATCCGAAAAAAAATCAGAAAATCCGGAAAAAAAATCCAGAAAAAAATTCTGGAAAAATCTGAAAAAAAAAAATCATGAAAAAAAAATCCGGAAAAAAATCTGGAAAAAAAAATCCAGAAAAAAAAATCCGGAAAAACCTGGAAAAAAAATCTGGAAAAATCCGGAAAAAAAAATCCGGAAAAAAAATCCAGAAAAAAAAATCCGGAAAAAAAATCTGGCAAAAAAAATCCGGACAAAAAATCCGGAAAAAAAAATCCGGAAAAAAAAAATCCGGAAAAAAATCCGGAAAAAAAAATCCGGAAAAAAATCCGGAAAAAAAAAATCAGGAAAAAAAATCAGGAAAAAAAAATCCGGAAAACAAAATCCGGAAAAAAAATCCGGAGAAAAAATCCGGAAAAAAATCCGGAAAAAAAATCCGGAAAAAAAAATCCGGAAAAAAAAAATCATGAAAAAAAATCCGGAAAAAAAAATCCGGAAAACTAAATCCGGAAAAAAAATCCGGAAAAAAAAAATCCAGAAAAAAAATCCGGAAAAAAAAATCCGGAGAAAAAATCCGGAAAAGAAAATCCGGAAAAGAAAATCCGGAAAAAAAATCCGGAAAAAAAAAATCCGGAAAAATAAATCCGGAAAAAAAAATCCGGAATAAAAATTCCAGAAAAAAAATCCGGAAAAAAAATCCGGAAAAATCCGGAAAAAAAAATCCAGAAAGAAAATCCGGAAAAAAAATCCGGAAAAATCCAAAAAAAAAAATCCGGAAAAAAAAATCCGGGAAAAAAAATCCGGAAAACTAAATCCGGAAAAAAAATCCGGAAAAAAAAAATCCGGAAAAAAAAAATCCGGAAAAATCCGGAAAAAAATCCGGAAAAAAAAAAATCAGGAAAAAAAATCAGGAAAAAAAAATCCGGAAAAATAATCCGGAAAAAAAAAAAATCAGGAAAAAAAATCCGGAAAAATAATCAGAAAAAAAAATCAGAAAATCCGGAAAAAAAAATCCGGAAAAAAAATCCGGAAAAATAATCAGAAAAAAAAATCAGAAAATCCGGAAAAAAAAATCCGGAAAAAAAAAATCATGAAAAAAAATCCGGAAAAAAAAATCCGGAAAAAAAAATCCGGAAAAAAAATCCGGAAAAAAAATCCGGAAAAAAAAATCTGGAAAAAAAAATCCGGAAAAAAATCCGGAAAAAAATCCGGAAAAAAAAATCCGGAAAAAAAAAATCCGGAAAAAAAAATCCGGAAAAATCCAGAAAAAAAATCCGGAAAAAAAAAACGGAAAAATCCGGAAAAAAAAATCCGGAAAAATCCGGAAAAAAAATCAGAAAAAAAAAATCCGGAAAAAAAATAGGAAAAAAAATCCGGTAAAAAAAAAATTGGGAAAAAATATTCCAGAAAAAAAATCCGGAAAAAAAAAATCCGGAAAAATCCGGAAAAAATAAAATCCGGAAAAAAAAAAATCCGGAAAAATCCGGAAAAAAAAATCCAGAAAAAAAAATCCGGAAAAAAAATCCGGGGAAAAAAAAATCCGGAATAATCCGGAAAAAAAAAATCCGGAAAAAAAATCAGGAAAAAAAAATCCGGAAAAAAAATCCGGAAAAAAAAAATCCGGAAAAAAAAAATCCGGAAAAATCCGGAAAAAAATCCGGAAAAAAAAAAATCAGGAAAAAAAATCAGGAAAAAAAAATCCGGAAAAATAATCCGGAAAAAAAAAAATCAGGAAAAAAAATCCGGAAAAATAATCAGAAAAAAAAATCAGAAAATCCGGAAAAAAAAATCCGGAAAAAAAATCCGGAAAAAAAATCCGGAAAAATCCGGAAAAAAAAATCAGGAAAAAAATCCGGAAAAAAAAAATCAGGAAAAAAAATCAGGAAAAAAAAATCCGGAAAACAAAATCCGGAAAAAAAATCCGGAGAAAAAATCCGGAAAAAAATCCGGAAAAAAAATCCGGAAAAAAAACATCCGGAAAAAAATCCGGAAAAAAAAATCAGGAAAAAAAATCAGGAAAAAAAAATCCGGAAAACAAAATCCGGAAAAAAAATCCAGAAAAAAATTCCGGAAAAAAAAATCTGGAAAAAAAAATCCGGACAAAAAAATCTGGAAAAAAAAATCCGGAAAAAAAATCCGGAAAAAAAAATCCAGAGAAAAAATCCGAAAAAAAAAATCCGGAAAAAAAATCCGGAAAAAAAAAATCCGGAAAAAAAATCAGAAAAAAAAAATCCGGAAAAAAAATCCGGAAAAATCCGGAAAAAAAAAATCCGGAAAAAAAATCAGGAAAAAAAATCCGGAAAAAAAACATCCGGAAAAATCCGGAAAAAAAAATCAGGAAAAAAAATCCTGAAAAAAAAATCCGGAAAACAAAATCCGGAAAAAAAATCCAGAAAAAACCGGGGAAAAAAAATGCGGAAAATCCGGAAAAAAAAATCCGAAAAAAAAATCCAGAAAAAACTGAAAAAAAAATCCGGAAAAATCCGGGAAAAAAAAAAATCCGGAAAAAAAAACCAGAAAAAAAATCCGGAAAAAAATCCGGGAAATAAATCCGGAAAAATCCGGAAAAAAAAAATCCGGAAAAAAAAAATCCGGAAAAAAAAATCCAGAAAAAAAAACGGAAAAAAAATCCGAAAAAAAAATCCGGGAAAAAAAATCCGGAAAAATAATCCGAAAAAAAATCAGAAAATCCGGAAAAAAAAATCCGGAAAAAAAATCCGGAAAAAAATTCCGGAAAATATATCCGGAAAAAAAAAATCAGGAATAAAAATCAGGAAAAAAAAATCCGGAAAACAAAATCCGGAAAAAAAATCCGGAGAAAAAATCCGGAAAAAAAATCCGGAAAAAAAATCCGGAAAAAAAACATCCGGAAAAAAATCAGGAAAAAAAATCAGGAAAAAAAAATCCGGAAAAAAAATCCGGAAAAATCCAGAAAAAAAAAATCCGGAAAAAAAATCAGGAAAAAAAAATCCGGAGAAAAAATCCGGAAAAAAAATCCGGAAAAAAAACATCCGGAAAAAAATCCGGAAAAAAAAATCAGGAAAAAAAATCAGGAAAAAAAAATCCGGAAAAAAAATCCGGAAAAATCCGGAAAAAAAAAATCAGGAAAAAAAATCCGGAAAAAAAAAATCCGGAAAAATCCGGAAAAAAATCCGGAAAAAAAAAAATCAGGAAAAAAAATCAGGAAAAAAAAATCCGGAAAAATAATCCGGAAAAAAAAAATCAGGAAAAAAAATCCGGAAAAATAATCAGAAAAAAAAATCAGAAAATCCGGAAAAAAAAATCCGGAAAAAAAATCCGGAAAAAAAATCCGGAAAAAAAAATCTGGAAAAAAAAATCCGGAAAAAAATCCGGAAAAAAATCCGGAAAAAAAAATCCGGAAAATAAAAATCCGGAAAAAAAATCCGGAAAAATAATCCAGAAAAATCCGGGAAAAAAAAATGCGGAAAATCCGGAAAAAAAAATCCGAAAAAAAAATCCAGAAAAAACGGAAAAAAAAATCCGGAAAAATCCGGGAAAAAAAAAATCCAGAAAAAAAATCCAAAAAAAAAATCAGGAAAAAAAATCCGGAAAAAAAAATCCGGAAAAAAAATCAGAAAAAAAAATTGGGAAAAAAAAATCCAGAAAAAAAAACGGAAAAAAAATCCGAAAAAAAAATCCGGGAAAAAAAATCCGGAAAAATAATCCGAAAAAAAATCAGAAAATCCGGAAAAAAAAATCCGGAAAAAAAATCCGGAAAAAAATTCCGGAAAATATATCCGGAAAAAAAAATCTGGAAAAAAAAATCCGGAAAAATCCGGAAAAAAAAATCAGGAAAAAAATCCGGAAAAAAAAAATCAGGAAAAAAAATCAAGAAAAAAAAATCCGGAAAAAAAATCCGGAGAAAAAATCCGGAAAAAAATCCGGAAAAAAATCCGGAAAAAAAACATCCGGAAAAAAATCCGGAAAAAAAAATCAGGAAAAAAAATCAGGAAAAAAAAATCCGGAAAACAAAATCCGGAAAAAAAATCCAGAAAAAAATTCCGGAAAAAAAAATCTGGAAAAAAAAATCCGGACAAAAAAATCTGGAAAAAAAATCCGGAAAAAAAATCCGGAAAAAAAAAATCCGGAAAAAAAATCCAGAAAAAAAAATCCAGAGAAAAAATCCGAAAAAAAAAATCCGGAAAAAAAATCCGGAAAAAAAAAATCCGGAAAAAAAATCAGAAAAAAAAAATCCGGAAAAAAAATCCGGAAAAATCCGGAAAAAAAAAAATCCGGAAAAAAAATCAGGAAAAAAAAATCCGGAAAAAAAATCCGGAAAAATCCGGAAAAAAAAAATCCGGAAAAAAAATCAGAAAAAAAAAATCCGGAAAACAAAATCCGGAAAAATCCAGAAAAAAAATCTGGAAAAAAAAACCGGAAAAATCCGGAAAAAAAAATCCGGAAAAATCCGGAAAAAAATCAGAAAAAAAAAATCCGGAAAAAAAATCCGGTAAAAAAAAAATTGGGAAAAAATATTCCAGAAAAAAAATCCGGAAAAAAAAAATCCGGAAAAATCCGGAAAAAATAAAATCCGGAAAAAAAAAAATCCGGATTAATCCGGAAAAAAAAATCCAGAAAAAAAATCCGGAAAAAAAATCCGGGAAAAAAAAATCCGGAATAATCCGGTAAAAAAAAATCCGGAAAAAAAATCAGGAAAAAAAAATCCGGAAAAAAAATCCGGAAAAAAAAAATCCGGAAAAAAAAAATCCGGAAAAATCCGGAAAAAAATCCGGAAAAAAAATCCGGAAAAATCCGGAAAAAAAAAATCCGGAAAAAAAAAATCCGGAAAAATCCGGAAAAAAAAAATCCGGAAAAAAAATCAGGAAAAAAAAATCCGGAAAAAAAATCCGGAAAAATCCGGAAAAAAAAAATCCGGAAAAAAAAAATCCGGAAAAATCCGGAAAAAAATCCGGAAAAAAAAAAATCAGGAAAAAAAAAAATCAGGAAAAAAAATCAGGAAAAAAAAATCCGGAAAAATAATCCGGAAAAAAAAAATCAGGAAAAAAAATCCATAAAAATAATCCGAAAAAAAAATCAGAAAATCCGGAAAAAGAAATCCGGAAAAAAAATCCAGAAAAAAAATCCAGAAAAAAATTCCGGAAAAATCTGGAAAAAAAAAATCCGGAAAAATCCGGAAAAAAAAAATCCGGAAAAAAAAAATCCGGAAAAATCCGGAAAAAAAAAATCCGGAAAAAAAATCAGGAAAAAAAAATCCGGAAAAAAAATCCGGAAAAATCCGGAAAAAAAAAATCCGGAAAAAAAAAATCCGGAAAAATCCGGAAAAAAATCCGGAAAAAAAAAAATCAGGAAAAAAAAAAATCAGGAAAAAAAATCAGGAAAAAAAAATCCGGAAAAATAATCCGGAAAAAAAAAATCAGGAAAAAAAATCCATAAAAATAATCCGAAAAAAAAATCAGAAAATCCGGAAAAAGAAATCCGGAAAAAAAATCCAGAAAAAAAATCCAGAAAAAAATTCCGGAAAAATCTGGAAAAAAAAAATCCGGAAAAAAAAATCCGGAAAAAAAATCTGGAAAAAAAATCTGGAAAAAAAAATACGGAAAAAAAAATCCGGAAAAACCTGGAAAAAAAATCCGGAAAAAAAATCCAGAAAAAAAAATCCGGAAAAAAAATCAGGAAAAAAAATCCAGAAAAAAAATCCTGAAAAAAAAATCCGGAAAAAAAATCCAGAAAAAAAAATCCAGAAAAATCCGGAAAAAAAAATCCAGAAAAAAAATCCGGAAAAAAAATCCGGAAAAAAAATCCAGAAAAAAAAAACAGAAAAAAAATCCGGATAAAAAAATCCAGAAAAAAAATCCAAAAAAAAAATCAGGAAAAAAAATCCGGAAAAAAAAATCCGGAAAAAAAATCAGAAAAAAAAATTGGGAAAAAAAATTCCAGAAAAAAAATCCGGAAAAAAAAATCCGGGAAAAAAAAAATCCGGAAAAATCCGGAAAAAAAAATTGGGAAAAAATATTCCAGAAAAAAAATCCGGAAAAAAAAAATCCGGAAAAATCCGGAAAAAATAAAATCCGGAAAAAAAAAAATCCGGAAAAATCCGGAAAAAAAAATCCAGAAAAAAAATCCGGAAAAAAAATCCGGGAAAAAAAATTGGGAAAAAAAATTCCAGAAAAAAAATCCGGAAAAAAAAATCCGGGAAAAAAAAAATCCGGAAAAATCCGGAAAAAAAAATTGGGAAAAAATATTCCAGAAAAAAAATCCGGAAAAAAAAAATCCGGAAAAATCCGGAAAAAAAAAAATCCGGAAAAAAAAAAATCCGGAAAAATCCGGAAAAAAAAATCCAGAAAAAAAATCCGGAAAAAAAATCCGGGAAAAAAAAATCCGGAATAATCCGGTAAAAAAAAATCCGGAAAAAAAATCAGGAAAAAAAAATCCGGAAAAAAAATCCGGAAAAAAAAATCCGGAAAAATAATCCGGAAAAAAAAAATCAGGAAAAAAAATCCGGAAAAATAATCCGAAAAAAAAATCAGAAAATCCGGAAAAAAAAATCCGGAAAAAAATCCGGAAAAAAAAAATCAGGAAAAAAAATCAGGAAAAAAAAATCCGGAAAACAAAATCCGGAAAAAAAATCCGGAGAAAAAATCCGGAAAAAAATCCGGAAAAAAAATCCGGAAAAAAAAATCCGGAAAAAAAAAATCATGAAAAAAAATCCGGAAAAATCCGGAAAAAAAAAATCCGGAAAAAAAAAATCCGGAAAAAAAATCAGGAAAAAAAAATCCGGAAAAATAATCCGGAAAAAAAAAATCAGGAAAAAAAATCCATAAAAATAATCCGAAAAAAAAATCAGAAAATCCGGAAAAAGAAATCCGGAAAAAAAATCCAGAAAAAAAATCCAGAAAAAAATTCCGGAAAAATCTGGAAAAAAAAAATCCGGAAAAATCCGGAAAAAAAAAATCCGGAAAAAAAAAATCCGGAAAAATCCGGAAAAAAAAAATCCGGAAAAAAAATCAGGAAAAAAAAATCCGGAAAAAAAATCCGGAAAAATCCGGAAAAAAAAAATCCGGAAAAAAAAAATCCGGAAAAATCCGGAAAAAAATCCGGAAAAAAAAAAATCAGGAAAAAAAAAAATCAGGAAAAAAAATCAGGAAAAAAAAATCCGGAAAAATAATCCGGAAAAAAAAAATCAGGAAAAAAAATCCATAAAAATAATCCGAAAAAAAAATCAGAAAATCCGGAAAAAGAAATCCGGAAAAAAAATCCAGAAAAAAAATCCAGAAAAAAATTCCGGAAAAATCTGGAAAAAAAAAATCCGGAAAAAAAAATCCGGAAAAAAAATCTGGAAAAAAAATCTGGAAAAAAAAATACGGAAAAAAAAATCCGGAAAAACCTGGAAAAAAAATCCGGAAAAAAAATCCAGAAAAAAAAATCCGGAAAAAAAATCAGGAAAAAAAATCCAGAAAAAAAATCCTGAAAAAAAAATCCGGAAAAAAAATCCAGAAAAAAAAATCCAGAAAAATCCGGAAAAAAAAATCCAGAAAAAAAATCCGGAAAAAAAATCCGGAAAAAAAATCCAGAAAAAAAAAACAGAAAAAAAATCCGGATAAAAAAATCCAGAAAAAAAATCCAAAAAAAAAATCAGGAAAAAAAATCTGGAAAAAAAAATCCGGAAAAAAAATCAGAAAAAAAAATTGGGAAAAAAAATTCCAGAAAAAAAATCCGGAAAAAAAAATCCGGGAAAAAAAAAATCCGGAAAAATCCGGAAAAAAAAATTGGGAAAAAATATTCCAGAAAAAAAATCCGGAAAAAAAAAATCCGGAAAAATCCGGAAAAAATAAAATCCGGAAAAAAAAAAATCCGGAAAAATCCGGAAAAAAAAATCCAGAAAAAAAATCCGGAAAAAAAATCCGGGAAAAAAAATTGGGAAAAAAAATTCCAGAAAAAAAATCCGGAAAAAAAAATCCGGGAAAAAAAAAATCCGGAAAAATCCGGAAAAAAAAATTGGGAAAAAATATTCCAGAAAAAAAATCCGGAAAAAAAAAATCCGGAAAAATCCGGAAAAAAAAAAATCCGGAAAAAAAAAAATCCGGAAAAATCCGGAAAAAAAAATCCAGAAAAAAAATCCGGAAAAAAAATCCGGGAAAAAAAAATCCGGAATAATCCGGTAAAAAAAAATCCGGAAAAAAAATCAGGAAAAAAAAATCCGGAAAAAAAATCCGGAAAAAAAAATCCGGAAAAATAATCCGGAAAAAAAAAATCAGGAAAAAAAATCCGGAAAAATAATCCGAAAAAAAAATCAGAAAATCCGGAAAAAAAAATCCGGAAAAAAATCCGGAAAAAAAAAATCAGGAAAAAAAATCAGGAAAAAAAAATCCGGAAAACAAAATCCGGAAAAAAAATCCGGAGAAAAAATCCGGAAAAAAATCCGGAAAAAAAATCCGGAAAAAAAAATCCGGAAAAAAAAAATCATGAAAAAAAATCCGGAAAAAAAATCCGGAAAACTAAATCCGGAAAAAAAATCCGGAAAAAAAATCCGGAAAAAAAAAATCCAGAAAAAAAATCCGGAAAAAAAAATCCGGAGAAAAAATCCGGAAAAGAAAATCCGGAAAAGAAAAATCCGGAAAAAAAATCCGGAAAAAAAAAATCTGGAAAAATAAATCCGGAAAAAAAAATCCGGAATAAAAATTCCAGAAAAAAAATCCGGAAAAAAAATCCGGAAAAATCCGGAAAAAAAAATCCAGAAAGAAAATCCGGAAAAAAAATCCGGAAAAATCCAAAAAAAAAAATCCGGAAAAAAAAATCCGGAAAAATCCGGGAAAAAAATGCGGAAAAAAAAAATCCGGAAAAAAAATCCGGAAAAAAAAAATCCGGAAAAATCCGGAAAAAAAAATCCGGAAAAATAATCCAGAATAAAAAAATCAGGAAAAAAAATCCGGAAAAATAATCCGAAAAAAAATCAGAAAATCCGGAAAAAAAATCCAGAAAAAAATTCTGGAAAAATCTGAAAAAAAAAAATCATGAAAAAAAAATCCGGAAAAAAATCTGGAAAAAAAATCTGGAAAAAAAAATCCAGAAAAAAAAATCCGGAAAAACCTGGAAAAAAAATCTGGAAAAATCCGGAAAAAAAAATCCGGAAAAAAAATCCAGAAAAAAAAATCCGGAAAAAAAATCTGGCAAAAAAAATCCGGACAAAAAATCCGGAAAAAAAAATCCGGAAAAAAAAAATCCGGAAAAAAATCCGGAAAAAAAAATCCGGAAAAAAATCCGGAAAAAAAAAATCAGGAAAAAAAATCAGGAAAAAAAAATCCGGAAAACAAAATCCGGAAAAAAAATCCGGAGAAAAAATCCGGAAAAAAATCCGGAAAAAAAATCCGGAAAAAAAAATCCGGAAAAAAAAAATCATGAAAAAAAATCCGGAAAAAAAAATCCGGAAAACTAAATCCGGAAAAAAAATCCGGAAAAAAAAAATCCAGAAAAAAAATCCGGAAAAAAAAATCCGGAGAAAAAATCCGGAAAAGAAAATCCGGAAAAGAAAATCCGGAAAAAAAATCCGGAAAAAAAAAATCCGGAAAAATAAATCCGGAAAAAAAAATCCGGAATAAAAATTCCAGAAAAAAAATCCGGAAAAAAAATCCGGAAAAATCCGGAAAAAAAAATCCAGAAAGAAAATCCGGAAAAAAAATCCGGAAAAATCCAAAAAAAAAAATCCGGAAAAAAAAATCCGGGAAAAAAAATCCGGAAAACTAAATCCGGAAAAAAAATCCGGAAAAAAAAAATCCAGAAAAAAAATCCGGAAAAAAAAATCCGGAGAAAAAATCCGGAAAAGAAAATCCGGAAAAGAAAAATCCGGAAAAAAAATCCGGAAAAATCCGGAAAGAAATCCGGAAAAAAATGCAGAAAAAAAAATCCGAAAAAAAATCCGGAAAAATCCGGAAAAAAAATCCGGAAAAAAATCCGGAAAAAAAAATCCGGAAAAATCTGGAAAAAAAATCCGGAAAAAAAATCCGGAAAAAAAATCCGGAAAAAAAATCCGGAAAAAAAATGCGGAAAAAAAAAATCCGGAAAAAAAATCCGGAAAAAAAAAATCCGGAAAAATCCGGAAAAAAAAATCCGGAAAAATAATCCAGAATAAAAAAATCAGGAAAAAAAATCCGGAAAAATAATCCGAAAAAAAATCAGAAAATCCGGAAAAAAAATCCAGAAAAAAATTCCGGAAAAATCTGAAAAAAAAAAATCATGAAAAAAAAATCCGGAAAAAAATCTGGAAAAAAAATCTGGAAAAAAAAATCCAGAAAAAAAAATCCGGAAAAACCTGGAAAAAAAATCTGGAAAAATCCGGAAAAAAAAATCCGGAAAAAAAATCCAGAAAAAAAAATCCGGAAAAAAAATCTGGCAAAAAAAATCCGGACAAAAAATCCGGAAAAAAAAATCCGGAAAAAAAAAATCCGGAAAAAAAATCCGGAAAAAAAAATCCAGAAAAATAATCCGAAAAAAAATCAGAAAATCCGGAAAAAAAAATCCGGAAAAAAAAATCCGGAAAAAAAATCCAGAAAAAAAAATCCGGAAAAAAAATCCAGAAAAAAAAATCCGGAAAAAAAATCTGGAAAAAAAAATCCGGACAAAAAAGCCGGAAAAAAAAATCCGGAAAAAAAAGATCCGGAAAAAAAATCCAGAAAAAAAAATCCGGAAAAAAAATCTGGCAAAAAAAATCCGGACAAAAAATCCGGAAAAAAAAATCCGGAAAAAAAAAATCCGGAAAAAAAATCCGGAAAAAAAAATCAAGAAAAATAATCCGAAAAAAAATCAGAAAATCCGGAAAAAAAAATCCGGAAAAACCTGGAAAAAAAATCCGGAAAAAAAATCCAGAAAAAAAAATCCGGAAAAAAAATCCAGAAAAAAAAATCCGGAAAAAAAATCTGGAAAAAAAAATCCGGACAAAAAATCCGGAAAAAAAAATCCGGAAAAAAAAAATCCGGAAAAAAAATCCGGAAAAAAAACCCAGAGAAAAAATCCGGAAAAAAAAATCCGGAAAAATCCGGAAAAAAAATCAGGAAAAAAAAATCCGGAAAAAAAATCAGGAAAAAAAAATCCGGAAAAAAAATCCGGAAAAATCCGAAAAAAAAAATCCAGAAAAAAAATCCGGAAAAAAAAATTGGGAAAAAAAATTCCAGAAAAAAAATCCGGAAAAAAAAATCCGGGAAAAAAAAAATCCGGAAAAATCCGGAAAAAAAAATCCAGAAAAAAAATCCGGAAAAAAAATCCGGAAAAAAAAAAATCCAGAAAAAAAATCCGGAAAAAAAAATCCGGAAAAAAAATCCGGAAAAATCCGGAAAAAAAAAATCCGGAAAATTCCGGGAAAAAAATCCAGAAAAAAACTCCGGAAAAAAAAATCCGGAAAAAAAATCCGGAATAAAAAATCCAAAAAAAAACTCCGGAAAAAAAAATCCGGAAAAAAAATCCGGAAAAAAAAATCCAGAAAAAAAAATCCGGAAAAATCCGGAAAAAAAAATCCAGAAAAAAAATCCGGAAAAAAAAATCCGGAAAAAAAATCCTGAAAAATCCGGAAAAAAAAAATCCGGAAAATCCGGAAAAAAAATCCAGAGAAAAAATCAGGAAAAAAAAATCCGGAAAAAAAAATCCGGAAAAATCCGGAAAAAAAATCTGGAAAAAAAAAATCCGGAATAATCCGGAAAAAAAAAATCCGGAAAAAAAATCCAGAAAAATCCTGAAAAAAAATCCGGAAAAAAAATCAAGAAAAAAAAATCCGGAAAAAAAAATCTGGAAAAAAAAATCCAGAACAAAAATCCGGAAAAAAAAAATCCGGAATCTGGAAAAAAAAATCCGGAAAAAAATCCGGAAAAAAATCCGGAAAAAAAAATCCGGAAAATAAAAATCCGGAAAAAAAATCCGGAAAAATAATCCAGAAAAATCCGGGAAAAAAAAATGCGGAAAATCCAGAAAAAAAAATCCGAAAAAAAAATCCAGAAAAAACGGAAAAAAAAATCCGGAAAAATCCGGGAAAAAAAAAAATCCGGAAAAAAAAACCAGAAAAAAAATCCGGAAAAAAATCCGGGAAATAAATCCGGAAAAATCCGGAAAAAAAAAATCCGGAAAAAAAAATCCAGAAAAAAAAACGGAAAAAAAATCCGAAAAAAAAATCCGGGAAAAAAAATCCGGAAAAATAATCCGAAAAAAAATCAGAAAATCCGGAAAAAAAAATCCGGAAAAAAAATCCGGAAAAAAATTCCGGAAAATATATCCGGAAAAAAAAAATCAGGAAAAAAAATCAGGAAAAAAAAATCCGGAAAACAAAATCCGGAAAAAAAATCCGGAGAAAAAATCCGGAAAAAAATCCGGAAAAAAAATCCGGAAAAAAAACATCCGGAAAAAAATCCGGAAAAAAAAATCAGGAAAAAAAATCAGGAAAAAAAAATCCGGAAAAAAAATCCGGAAAAATCCGGAAAAAAAAAATCCGGAAAAAAAATCAGGAAAAAAAAATCCGGAAAAAAAATCCAGAAAAATCCCGAAAAAAAAAATCCGGAAAAAAAATCAGAAAAAAAAAATCCGGAAAAAAAAATCCGGAAAAATCCAGAAAAAAAATCCGGAAAAAAAAAACGGAAAAATCCGGAAAAAAAAATCCGGAAAAATCCGGAAAAAAAATCAGAAAAAAAAAATCCGGAAAAAAAATCCGGTAAAAAAAAAATTGGGAAAAAATATTCCAGAAAAAAAATCCGGAAAAAAAAAATCCGGAAAAATCCGGAAAAAATAAAATCCGGAAAAAAAAAAATCCGGAAAAATCCGGAAAAAAAATCCAGAAAAAAAAATCCGGAAAAAAAATCCGGGAAAAAAAAAATCCGGAATAATCCGGAAAAAAAAAATCCGGAAAAAAAATCAGGAAAAAAAAATACGGAAAAAAAATCCGGAAAAAAAAAATCCGGAAAAAAAAAATCCGGAAAAATCCGGAAAAAAATCCGGAAAAAAAAAAATCAGGAAAAAAATCAGGAAAAAAAAATCCGGAAAAATAATCCGGAAAAAAAAAATCAGGAAAAAAAATCCGGAAAAATAATCCGAAAAAAAAATCAGAAAATCCGGAAAAAAAAATCCGGAAAAAAAATCCGGAAAAAAATTCCGGAAAAAAATCCGGAAAAAAAAATCCGGAAAAATAATCCAGAAAAATCCGGGGAAAAAAAATGCGGAAAATCAGGAAAAAAAAATCCGAAAAAAAAATCCGGAAAAATCCGGGAAAAAAAAAAATCCGGAAAAAAAAACCAGAAAAAAAATCCGGAAAAAAAATCCGGAAAAAAATCCGGGAAATAAATCCGGAAAAATCCGGAAAAAAAAAATCCGGAAAAAAAAATCCAGAAAAAAAAACGGAAAAAAAATCCGAAAAAAAAATCCGGGAAAAAAAATCCGGAAAAATAATCCGAAAAAAAATCAGAAAATCCGGAAAAAAAAATCCGGAAAAAAAATCCGGAAAAAAATTCCGGAAAATATATCCGGAAAAAAAAAATCAGGAATAAAAATCAGGAAAAAAAAATCCGGAAAACAAAATCCGGAAAAAAAATCCGGAGAAAAAATCCGGAAAAAAAATCTGGAAAAAAAATCCGGAAAAAAAACATCCGGAAAAAAATCCGGAAAAAAAAATCAGGAAAAAAAATCAGGAAAAAAAAATCCGGAAAACAAAATCCGGAAAAAAAATCAGGAAAAAAAAATCCGGAAAAAATAAAATCCGGAAAAAAAAAAATCCGGAAAAATCCGGAAAAAAAAATCCAGAAAAAAAAATCCGGAAAAAAAATCCGGGGAAAAAAAAATCCGGAATAATCCGGAAAAAAAAAATCCGGAAAAAAAATCAGGAAAAAAAAATCCGGAAAAAAAATCCGGAAAAAAAAAATCCGGAAAAAAAAAATCCGGAAAAATCCGGAAAAAAATCCGGAAAAAAAAAATCAGGAAAAAAAATCCGGAAAAAAAAATCCGGAAAAATAATCCGGAAAAAAAAAATCAGGAAAAAAAATCCGGAAAAATAATCAGAAAAAAAAATCAGAAAATCCGGAAAAAAAAATCCGGAAAAAAAATCCGGAAAAAAAATCCGGAAAAAAAATCCGGAAAAAAAAATCTGGAAAAAAAAATCCGGAAAAAAATCCGGAAAAAAATCCGGAAAAAAAAATCCGGAAAATAAAAATCCGGAAAAAAAATCCGGAAAAATAATCCAGAAAAATCCGGGAAAAAAAAATGCGGAAAATCCGGAAAAAAAAATCCGAAAAAAAATTCCAGAAAAAACGGAAAAAAAAATCCGGAAAAATCCGGGAAAAAAAAAAATCCGGAAAAAAAAACCAGAAAAAAAATCCGGAAAAAAATCCGGGAAATAAATCCGGAAAAATCCGGAAAAAAAAAATCCGGAAAAAAAAATTCAGAAAAAAAAACGGAAAAAAAATCCGAAAAAAAAATCCGGGAAAAAAAATCCGGAAAAATAATCCGAAAAAAAATCAGAAAATCCGGAAAAAAAAATCCGGAAAAAAAATCCGGAAAAAAATTCCGGAAAATATATCCGGAAAAAAAAATCTGGAAAAAAAAATCCGGAAAAATCCGGAAAAAAAAATCAGGAAAAAAATCCGGAAAAAAAAAATCAGGAAAAAAAATCAGGAAAAAAAAAATCCGGAAAAATAATCCGGAAAAAAAAAATCAGGAAAAAAAATCCGGAAAAATAATCAGAAAAAAAAATCAGAAAATCCGGAAAAAAAAATCCGGAAAAAAAATCCGGAAAAAAAATCCGGAAAAAAAAATCTGGAAAAAAAAATCCGGAAAAAAATCCGGAAAAAAATCCGGAAAAAAAAATCCGGAAAATAAAAATCCGGAAAAAAAATCCGGAAAAATAATCAAGAAAAATCCGGGAAAAAAAAATGCGGAAAATCCGGAAAAAAAAATCCGAAAAAAAAATCCAGAAAAGACGGAAAAAAAAATCCGGAAAAATCCGGGAAAAAAAAAAATCCAGAAAAAAAATCCAAAAAAAAAATCAGGAAAAAAAATCCGGAAAAAAAAATCCGGAAAAAAAATCAGAAAAAAAAATTGGGAAAAAAAAATCCAGAAAAAAAAACGGAAAAAAAATCCGAAAAAAAAATCCGGGAAAAAAAATCCGGAAAAATAATCCGAAAAAAAATCAGAAAATCCGGAAAAAAAAATCCGGAAAAAAATTCCGGAAAATATATCCGGAAAAAAAAATCTGGAAAAAAAAATCCGGAAAAATCTGGAAAAAAAAATCAGGAAAAAAATCCGGAAAAAAAAAATCAGGAAAAAAAATCAGGAAAAAAAAATCCGGAAAACAAAATCCGGAAAAAAAATCCGGAGAAAAAATCCGGAAAAAAATCCGGAAAAAAAATCCGGAAAAAAAACATCCGGAAAAAAATCCGGAAAAAAAAATCAGGAAAAAAAATCAGGAAAAAAAAATCCGGAAAACAAAATCCGGAAAAAAAATCCAGAAAAAAATTCCGGAAAAAAAAATCTGGAAAAAAAAATCCGGACAAAAAAATCTGGAAAAAAAATCCGGAAAAAAAATCCGGAAAAAAAAAATCCGGAAAAAAAATCCGGAAAAAAAATCCAGAGAAAAAATCCGGAAAAAAAAATCCGGAAAAATCCGGAAAAAAAAAATCCGGAACAAAAATCAGAAAAAAAAAATCCGGAAAAAAAAATCCGGAAAAATCCAGAAAAAAAATCCGGAAAAAAAAAACGGAAAAATCCGGAAAAAAAAATCCGGAAAAATCCGGAAAAAAAATCAGAAAAAAAAAATCCGGAAAAAAAATCCGGAAAAAAAATCCGGTAAAAAAAAATCCGGAAAAAAAAAATCCGGAAAAATCCGGAAAAAAATCCGGAAAAAAAAAAATCAGGAAAAAAAATCAGGAAAAAAAAATCAGGAAAAATAATCCGGAAAAAAAAAATCCGGAAAAAAAATCAGAAAAAAAAAATCCGGAAAAAAAAATCCGGAAAAATCCGGAAAAAAAAATCCGGAAAAAAAATCAGAAAAAAAAATCCGGAAAAAAAAATCCGGAAAAATCCGGAAAAAAAATCTGGAAAAAAAAAATCCGGAATAATCCGGAAAAAAAAAATCCGGAAAAAAAATCAGGAAAAAAAAATCCGGAAAAAAAATCCGGAAAAAAAAAATCCGGAAAAAAAAAATCCGGAAAAATCCGGAAAAAAATCCGGAAAAAAAAAAATCAGGAAAAAAAATCCGGAAAAAAAAATCCGGAAAAATAATCCGGAAAAAAAAAATCAGGAAAAAAAATCCGGAAAAATAATCAGAAAAAAAAATCAGAAAATCCGGAAAAAAAAATCCGGAAAAAAAATCCGGAAAAAAAATCCGGAAAAAAAATCCGGAAAAAAAAATCTGGAAAAAAAAATCCGGAAAAAAATCCGGAAAAAAATCCGGAAAAAAAAATCCGGAAAATAAAAATCCGGAAAAAAAATCCGGAAAAATAATCCAGAAAAATCCGGGAAAAAAAAATGCGGAAAATCCGGAAAAAAAAATCCGAAAAAAAATTCCAGAAAAAACGGAAAAAAAAATCCGGAAAAATCCGGGAAAAAAAAAAATCCGGAAAAAAAAACCAGAAAAAAAATCCGGAAAAAAATCCGGGAAATAAATCCGGAAAAATCCGGAAAAAAAAAATCCGGAAAAAAAAATTCAGAAAAAAAAACGGAAAAAAAATCCGAAAAAAAAATCCGGGAAAAAAAATCCGGAAAAATAATCCGAAAAAAAATCAGAAAATCCGGAAAAAAAAATCCGGAAAAAAAATCCGGAAAAAAATTCCGGAAAATATATCCGGAAAAAAAAATCTGGAAAAAAAAATCCGGAAAAATCCGGAAAAAAAAATCAGGAAAAAAATCCGGAAAAAAAAAATCAGGAAAAAAAATCAGGAAAAAAAAAATCCGGAAAAATAATCCGGAAAAAAAAAATCAGGAAAAAAAATCCGGAAAAATAATCAGAAAAAAAAATCAGAAAATCCGGAAAAAAAAATCCGGAAAAAAAATCCGGAAAAAAAATCCGGAAAAAAAAATCTGGAAAAAAAAATCCGGAAAAAAATCCGGAAAAAAATCCGGAAAAAAAAATCCGGAAAATAAAAATCCGGAAAAAAAATCCGGAAAAATAATCCAGAAAAATCCGGGAAAAAAAAATGCGGAAAATCCGGAAAAAAAAATCCGAAAAAAAAATCCAGAAAAAACGGAAAAAAAAATCCGGAAAAATCCGGGAAAAAAAAAAATCCAGAAAAAAAATCCAAAAAAAAAATCAGGAAAAAAAATCCGGAAAAAAAAATCCGGAAAAAAAATCAGAAAAAAAAATTGGGAAAAAAAAATCCAGAAAAAAAAACGGAAAAAAAATCCGAAAAAAAAATCCGGGAAAAAAAATCCGGAAAAATAATCCGAAAAAAAATCAGAAAATCCGGAAAAAAAAATCCGGAAAAAAAATCCGGAAAAAAATTCCGGAAAATATATCCGGAAAAAAAAATCTGGAAAAAAAAATCCGGAAAAATCCGGAAAAAAAAATCAGGAAAAAAATCCGGAAAAAAAAAATCAGGAAAAAAAATCAGGAAAAAAAAATCCGGAAAACAAAATCCGGAAAAAAAATCCGGAGAAAAAATCCGGAAAAAAATCCGGAAAAAAAATCCGGAAAAAAAACATCCGGAAAAAAATCCGGAAAAAAAAATCAGGAAAAAAAATCAGGAAAAAAAAATCCGGAAAACAAAATCCGGAAAAAAAATCCAGAAAAAAATTCCGGAAAAAAAAATCTGGAAAAAAAAATCCGGACAAAAAAATCTGGAAAAAAAATCCGGAAAAAAAATCCGGAAAAAAAAAATCCGGAAAAAAAATCCGGAAAAAAAATCCAGAGAAAAAATCCGGAAAAAAAAATCCGGAAAAATCCGGAAAAAAAAAATCCGGAACAAAAATCAGAAAAAAAAAATCCGGAAAAAAAAATCCGGAAAAATCCAGAAAAAAAATCCGGAAAAAAAAAACGGAAAAATCCGGAAAAAAAAATCCGGAAAAATCCGGAAAAAAAATCAGAAAAAAAAAATCCGGAAAAAAAATCCGGAAAAAAAATCCGGTAAAAAAAAATCCGGAAAAAAAAAATCCGGAAAAATCCGGAAAAAAATCCGGAAAAAAAAAAATCAGGAAAAAAAATCAGGAAAAAAAAATCAGGAAAAATAATCCGGAAAAAAAAAATCCGGAAAAAAAATCAGAAAAAAAAAATCCGGAAAAAAAAATCCGGAAAAATCCGGAAAAAAAAATCCGGAAAAAAAATCAGAAAAAAAAATCCGGAAAAAAAAATCCGGAAAAATCCGGAAAAAAAATCTGGAAAAAAAAAATCCGGAATAATCCGGAAAAAAAAAATCCGGAAAAAAAATCCAGAAAAATCCTGAAAAAAAATCCGGAAAAAAAATCAAGAAAAAAAAATCCGGAAAAAAAAATCTGGAAAAAAAAATCCAGAACAAAAATCCGGAAAAAAAAAATCCGGAATCTGGAAAAAAAAATCCGGAAAAAAAATCCGGAAAAAAAAATCCGGAAAAATAATCCAGAAAAATCCGGGAAAAAAAAATGCGGAAAATCCGGGAAAAAAAATCCGAAAAAAAAATCCAGAAAAAACGGAAAAAAAAATCCGGAAAAATCCGGGAAAAAAAAAAATCCGGAAAAAAAAACCAGAAAAAAAATCCGGAAAAAAATCCGGGAAATAAATCCGGAAAAATCCGGAAAAAAAAAATCCGGAAAAAAAAATCCAGAAAAAAAATCCGAAAAAAAATCCGAAAAAAAAATCCGGGAAAAAAAATCCGGAAAAATAATCCGAAAAAAAATCAGAAAATCCGGAAAAAAAAATCCGGAAAAAAAATCCGGAAAAAAATTCCGGAAAATATATCCGGAAAAAAAAAATCAGGAAAAAAAATCAGGAAAAAAAAATCCGGAAAACAAAATCCGGAAAAAAAATCCGGAAAAAAAATCCGGAAAAAAAAATCCGGAAAAATAATCCAGAAAAATCCGGGAAAAAAAAATGCGGAAAATCCGGAAAAAAAAATCCGAAAAAAAAATCCAGAAAAAACGGAAAAAAAAATCCGGAAAAATCCGGGAAAAAAAAAAATCCGGAAAAAAAAACCAGAAAAAAAATCCGGAAAAAAATCCGGGAAATAAATCCGGAAAAATCCGGAAAAAAAAAATCCGGAAAAAAAAATCCAGAAAAAAAAACGGAAAAAAAATCCGAAAAAAAAATCCGGGAAAAAAAATCCGGAAAAATAATCCGAAAAAAAATCAGAAAATCCGGAAAAAAAAATCCGGAAAAAAAATCCGGAAAAAAATTCCGGAAAATATATCCGGAAAAAAAAAATCAGGAAAAAAAATCAGGAAAAAAAAATCCGGAAAACAAAATCCGGAAAAAAAATCCGGAGAAAAAATCCGGAAAAAAATCCGGAAAAAAAATCCGGAAAAAAAACATCCGGAAAAAAATCCGGAAAAAAAAATCAGGAAAAAAAATCAGGAAAAAAAAATCCGGAAAAAAAATCCGGAAAAATCCGGAAAAAAAAAATCCGGAAAAAAAATCAGGAAAAAAAAATCCGGAAAAAAAATCCAGAAAAATCCCGAAAAAAAAAATCCCGAAAAAAATCAGAAAAAAAAAATCCGGAAAAAAAAATCCGGAAAAATCCAGAAAAAAAATCCGGAAAAAAAAAACGGAAAAATCCGGAAAAAAAAATCCGGAAAAATCCGGAAAAAAAATCAGAAAAAAAAAATCCGGAAAAAAAATCCGGAAAAAAAATCCGGTAAAAAAAAAATTGGGAAAAAATATTCCAGAAAAAAAATCCGGAAAAAAAAAATCCGGAAAAATCCGGTAAAAAAATAAAATCCGGAAAAAAAAAAATCCGGAAAAATACGGAAAAAAAATCCAGAAAAAAAAATCCGGAAAAAAAATCCGGGAAAAAAAAAATCCGGAATAATCCGGAAAAAAAAAATCCGGAAAAAAAATCAGGAAAAAAAAATCCGGAAAAAAAATCCGGAAAAAAAAAATCCGGAAAAAAAAAATCCGGAAAAATCCGGAAAAAAATCCGGAAAAAAAAAAATCAGGAAAAAAAATCAGGAAAAAAAAATCCGGAAAAATAATCCGGAAAAAAAAAATCAGGAAAAAAAATCCGGAAAAATAATCCGAAAAAAAAATCAGAAAATCCGGAAAAAAAAATCCGGAAAAAAAATCCGGAAAAAAATTCCGGAAAAAAATCCGGAAAAAAAAATCCGGAAAAATAATCCAGAAAAATCCGGGGAAAAAAAATGCGGAAAATCCGGAAAAAAAAATCCAAAAAAAAATCCAGAAAAAACGGAAAAAAAAATCCGGAAAAATCCGGGAAAAAAAAAAATCCGGAAAAAAAAACCAGAAAAAAAATCCGGAAAAAAATCCGGGAAATAAATCCGGAAAAATCCGGAAAAAAAAATCCGGAAAAAAAAATCCAGAAAAAAAAACGGAAAAAAAATCCGAAAAAAAAATCCGGGAAAAAAAATCCGGAAAAATAATCCGAAAAAAAATCAGAAAATCCGGAAAAAAAAATCCGGAAAAAAAATCCGGAAAAAAATTCCGGAAAATATATCCGGAAAAAAAAAATCAGGAATAAAAATCAGGAAAAAAAAATCCGGAAAACAAAATCCGGAAAAAAAATCCGGAGAAAAAATCCGGAAAAAAAATCCGGAAAAAAAATCCGGAAAAAAAACATCCGGAAAAAAATCCGGAAAAAAAAATCAGGAAAAAAAATCAGGAAAAAAAAATCCGGAAAAAAAATCCGGAAAAATCCGGAAAAAAAAAATCCGGAAAAAAAATCAGGAAAAAAAAATCCGGAAAAAAAATCCGGAAAAATCCGGAAAAAAAAAATCCGGAAAAAAAATCAGAAAAAAAAAATCCGGAAAAAAAAATCCGGAAAAATCCAGAAAAAAAATCCGGAAAAAAAAAACGGAAAAATCCGGAAAAAAAAATCCGGAAAAATCCGGAAAAAAAATCAGAAAAAAAAAATCCGGAAAAAAAATCCGGAAAAAAAATCCGGTAAAAAAAAAATTGGGAAAAAATATTCCAGAAAAAAAATCCGGAAAAAAAAAATCCGGAAAAATCCGGAAAAAATAAAATCCGGAAAAAAAAAAATCCGGAAAAATCCGGAAAAAAAAATCCAGAAAAAAAAATCCGGAAAAAAAATCCGGGGAAAAAAAAATCCGGAATAATCCGGAAAAAAAAAATCCGGAAAAAAAATCAGGAAAAAAAAATCCGGAAAAAAAATCCGGAAAAAAAAAATCCGGAAAAAAAAAATCCGGAAAAATCCGGAAAAAAATCCGGAAAAAAAAAAATCAGGAAAAAAAATCAGGAAAAAAAAATCCGGAAAAATAATCCGGAAAAAAAAAAATCAGGAAAAAAAATCCGGAAAAATAATCAGAAAAAAAAATCAGAAAATCCGGAAAAAAAAATCCGGAAAAAAAATCCGGAAAAAAAATCCGGAAAAAAAATCCGGAAAAAAAAATCTGGAAAAAAAAATCCGGAAAAAAATCCGGAAAAAAATCCGGAAAAAAAAATCCGGAAAATAAAAATCCGGAAAAAAAATCCGGAAAAATAATCCAGAAAAATCCGGGAAAAAAAAATGCGGAAAATCCGGAAAAAAAAATCCGAAAAAAAAATCCAGAAAAAACGGAAAAAAAAATCCGGAAAAATCCGGGAAAAAAAAAAATCCGAAAAAAAAAACCAGAAAAAAAATCCGGAAAAAAATCCGGGAAATAAATCCGGAAAAATCCGGAAAAAAAAAATCCAGAAAAAAAAATCCAGAAAAAAAAACGGAAAAAAAATCCGAAAAAAAAATCCGGGAAAAAAAATCCGGAAAAATAATCCGAAAAAAAATCAGAAAATCCGGAAAAAAAAATCCGGAAAAAAAATCCGGAAAAAAATTCCGGAAAATATATCCGGAAAAAAAAATCTGGAAAAAAAAATCCGGAAAAATCCGGAAAAAAAAATCAGGAAAAAAATCCGGAAAAAAAAAATCAGGAAAAAAAATCAGGAAAAAAAAATCCGGAAAACAAAATCCGGAAAAAAAATCCGGAGAAAAAATCCGGAAAAAAATCCGGAAAAAAAATCCGGAAAAAAAACATCCGGAAAAAAATCCGGAAAAAAAAATCAGGAAAAAAAATCAGGAAAAAAAAATCCGGAAAACAAAATCCGGAAAAAAAATCCAGAAAAAAATTCCGGAAAAAAAAATCTGGAAAAAAAAATCCGGACAAAAAAATCTGGAAAAAAAATCCGGAAAAAAAATCCGGAAAAAAAAAATCCGGAAAAAAAATCCGGAAAAAAAAATCCAGAGAAAAAATCCGAAAAAAAAAATCAGGAAAAAAAATCCGGAAAAAAAAAATCCGGAAAAAAAATCAGAAAAAAAAAATCCGGAAAAAAAATCCGGAAAAATCCGGAAAAAAAAAATCCGGAAAAAAAATCAGGAAAAAAAATCCGGAAAAAAAACATCCGGAAAAAAATCCGGAAAAAAAAATCAGGAAAAAAAATCCGGAAAAAAAAATCCGGAAAACAAAATCCGGAAAAAAAATCCAGAAAAAACCGGGGAAAAAAATGCGGAAAATCCGGAAAAATCCGGGAAAAAAAAAAATCCGGAAAAAAAAACCAGAAAAAAAATACGGAAAAAAATCCGGGAAATAAATCCGGAAAAATCCGAAAAAAAAAAATCCGGAAAAAAAAAATCCGGAAAAAAAAATCCAGAAAAAAAAACGGAAAAAAAATCCGAAAAAAAAATCCGGGAAAAAAAATCCGGAAAAATAATCCGAAAAAAAATCAGAAAATCCGGAAAAAAAAATCCGGAAAAAAAATCCGGAAAAAAATTCCGGAAAATATATCCGGAAAAAAAAAATCAGGAATAAAAATCAGGAAAAAAAAATCCGGAAAACAAAATCCGGAAAAAAAATCCGGAGAAAAAATCCGGAAAAAAAATCCGGAAAAAAAATCCGGAAAAAAAACATCCGGAAAAAAATCCGGAAAAAAAAATCAGGAAAAAAAATCAGGAAAAAAAAATCCGGAAAAAAAATCCGGAAAAATCCGGAAAAAAAAAATCCGGAAAAAAAATCAGGAAAAAAAAATCCAGAGAAAAAATCCGGAAAAAAAATCCGGAAAAAAAATCCGGAAAAAAAACATCCGGAAAAAAATCCGGAAAAATCCGGATTTAAAAAAAATCCGGAAAAAAAATCCGGAAAAAAAAAATCCGGAAAAATCCGGAAAAAAATCCGGAAAAAAAAAAATCAGGAAAAAAAATCAGGAAAAAAAAATCCGGAAAAATAATCCGGAAAAAAAAAATCAGGAAAAAAATCCGGAAAAATAATCAGAAAAAAAAATCAGAAAATCCGGAAAAAAAAATCCGGAAAAAAAATCCGGAAAAAAAATCCGGAAAAAAAAATCTGGAAAAAAAAATCCGGAAAAAAATCCGGAAAAAAATCCGGAAAAAAAAATCCGGAAAATAAAAATCCGGAAAAAAAATCCGGAAAAATAATCCAGAAAAATCCGGGAAAAAAAAATGCGGAAAATCCGGAAAAAAAAATCCGAAAAAAAAATCCAGAAAAAACGGAAAAAAAAATCCGGAAAAATCCGGGAAAAAAAAAATCCAGAAAAAAAATCCAAAAAAAAAATCAGGAAAAAAAATCCGGAAAAAAAAATCCGGAAAAAAAATCAGAAAAAAAAATTGGGAAAAAAAAATCCAGAAAAAAAAACGGAAAAAAAATCCGAAAAAAAAATCCGGGAAAAAAAATCCGGAAAAATAATCCGAAAAAAAATCAGAAAATCCGGAAAAAAAAATCCGGAAAAAAAATCCGGAAAAAAATTCCGGAAAATATATCCGGAAAAAAAAATCTGGAAAAAAAAATCCGGAAAAATCCGGAAAAAAAAATCAGGAAAAAAATCCGGAAAAAAAAAATCAGGAAAAAAAATCAGGAAAAAAAAATCCGGAAAACAAAATCCGGAAAAAAAATCCGGAGAAAAAATCCGGAAAAAAATCCGGAAAAAAAATCCGGAAAAAAAACATCCGGAAAAAAATCCGGAAAAAAAAATCAGGAAAAAAAATCAGGAAAAAAAAATCCGGAAAACAAAATCCGGAAAAAAAATCCAGAAAAAAATTCCGGAAAAAAAAATCTGGAAAAAAAAATCCGGACAAAAAAATCTGGAAAAAAAATCCGGAAAAAAAATCCGGAAAAAAAAAATCCGGAAAAAAAATCCAGAAAAAAAAATCCAGAGAAAAAATCCGAAAAAAAAAATCCGGAAAAAAAATCCGGAAAAAAAAAATCCGGAAAAAAAATCAGAAAAAAAAAATCCGGAAAAAAAATCCGGAAAAATCCGGAAAAAAAAAATCCGGAAAAAAAATCAGGAAAAAAAAATCCGGAAAAAAAATCCGGAAAAATCCGGAAAAAAAAAATCCGGAAAAAAAATCAGAAAAAAAAAATCCGGAAAAAAAAATCCGGAAAAATCCAGAAAAAAAATCTGGAAAAAAAAACCGGAAAAATCCGGAAAAAAAAATCCGGAAAAATCCGGAAAAAAAATCAGAAAAAAAAAATCCGGAAAAAAAATCCGGTAAAAAAAAAATTGGGAAAAAATATTCCAGAAAAAAAATCCGGAAAAAAAAAATCCGGAAAAATCCGGAAAAAATAAAATCCGGAAAAAAAAAAATCCGGATTAATCCGGAAAAAAAAATCCAGAAAAAAAATCCGGAAAAAAAATCCGGGAAAAAAAAATCCGGAATAATCCGGTAAAAAAAAATCCGGAAAAAAAATCAGGAAAAAAAAATCCGGAAAAAAAATCCGGAAAAAAAAAATCCGGAAAAAAAAAATCCGGAAAAATCCGGAAAAAAATCCGGAAAAAAAATCCGGAAAAATCCGGAAAAAAAAAATCCGGAAAAAAAAAATCCGGAAAAATCCGGAAAAAAAAAATCCGGAAAAAAAATCAGGAAAAAAAAATCCGGAAAAAAAATCCGGAAAAATCCGGAAAAAAAAAATCCGGAAAAAAAAAATCCGGAAAAATCCGGAAAAAAATCCGGAAAAAAAAAAATCAGGAAAAAAAAAAATCAGGAAAAAAAATCAGGAAAAAAAAATCCGGAAAAATAATCCGGAAAAAAAAAATCAGGAAAAAAAATCCATAAAAATAATCCGAAAAAAAAATCAGAAAATCCGGAAAAAAAAATCCGGAAAAAAAATCCAGAAAAAAAATCCAGAAAAAAATTCCGGAAAAATCTGGAAAAAAAAAATCCGGAAAAAAAAATCCGGAAAAAAAATCTGGAAAAAAAATCTGGAAAAAAAAATACGGAAAAAAAAATCCGGAAAAACCTGGAAAAAAAATCCGGAAAAAAAATCCAGAAAAAAAAATCCGGAAAAAAAATCAGGAAAAAAAATCCAGAAAAAAAATCCTGAAAAAAAAATCCGGAAAAAAAATCCAGAAAAAAAAATCCGGAAAAATCCGGAAAAAAAAATCCAGAAAAAAAATCCGGAAAAAAAATCCGGAAAAAAAAATCCAGAAAAAAAAAACAGAAAAAAAATCCGGATAAAAAAATCCAGAAAAAAAATCCAAAAAAAAAATCAGGAAAAAAAATCCGGAAAAAAAAATCCGGAAAAAAAATCAGAAAAAAAAATTGGGAAAAAAAATTCCAGAAAAAAAATCCGGAAAAAAAAATCCGGGAAAAAAAAAATCCGGAAAAATCCGGAAAAAAAAATTGGGAAAAAATATTCCAGAAAAAAAATCCGGAAAAAAAAAATCCGGAAAAATCCGGAAAAAATAAAATCCGGAAAAAAAAAAATCCGGAAAAATCCGGAAAAAAAAATCCAGAAAAAAAATCCGGAAAAAAAATCCGGGAAAAAAAATTGGGAAAAAAAATTCCAGAAAAAAAATCCGGAAAAAAAAATCCGGGAAAAAAAAAATCCGGAAAAATCCGGAAAAAAAAATTGGGAAAAAATATTCCAGAAAAAAAATCCGGAAAAAAAAAATCCGGAAAAATCCGGAAAAAATAAAATCCGGAAAAAAAAAAATCCGGAAAAATCCGGAAAAAAAAATCCAGAAAAAAAATCCGGAAAAAAAATCCGGGAAAAAAAAATCCGGAATAATCCGGTAAAAAAAAATCCGGAAAAAAAATCAGGAAAAAAAAATCCGGAAAAAAAATCCGGAAAAAAAAATCCGGAAAAATAATCCGGAAAAAAAAAATCAGGAAAAAAAATCCGGAAAAATAATCCGAAAAAAAAATCAGAAAATCCGGAAAAAAAAATCCGGAAAAAAATCCGGAAAAAAAAAATCAGGAAAAAAAATCAGGAAAAAAAAATCCGGAAAACAAAATCCGGAAAAAAAATCCGGAGAAAAAATCCGGAAAAAAATCCGGAAAAAAAATCCGGAAAAAAAAATCCGGAAAAAAAAAATCATGAAAAAAAATCCGGAAAAAAAATCCGGAAAACTAAATCCGGAAAAAAAATCCGGAAAAAAAATCCGGAAAAAAAAAATCCAGAAAAAAAATCCGGAAAAAAAAATCCGGAGAAAAAATCCGGAAAAGAAAATCCGGAAAAGAAAAATCCGGAAAAAAAATCCGGAAAAAAAAAATCTGGAAAAATAAATCCGGAAAAAAAAATCCGGAATAAAAATTCCAGAAAAAAAATCCGGAAAAAAAATCCGGAAAAATCCGGAAAAAAAAATCCAGAAAGAAAATCCGGAAAAAAAATCCGGAAAAATCCAAAAAAAAAAATCCGGAAAAAAAAATCCGGAAAAATCCGGGAAAAAAATGCGGAAAAAAAAAATCCGGAAAAAAAATCCGGAAAAAAAAAATCCGGAAAAAAAAATCCGGAAAAATAATCCAGAATAAAAAAATCAGGAAAAAAAATCCGGAAAAATAATCCGAAAAAAAATCAGAAAACCAGGAAAAAAAATCCAGAAAAAAATTCCGGAAAAATCTGAAAAAAAAAAATCATGAAAAAAAAATCCGGAAAAAAATCTGGAAAAAAAATCTGGAAAAAAAATCCAGAAAAAAAAATCCGGAAAAACCTGGAAAAAAAATCTGGAAAAATCCGGAAAAAAAAATCCGGAAAAAAAATCCAGAAAAAAAAATCCGGAAAAAAAATCTGGCAAAAAAAATCCGGACAAAAAATCCGGAAAAAAAAATCCGGAAAAAAAAAATCCGGAAAAAAATCCGGAAAAAAAAATCCGGAAAAAAATCCGGAAAAAAAAAATCAGGAAAAAAAATCAGGAAAAAAAAATCCGGAAAACAAAATCCGGAAAAAAAATCCGGAGAAAAAATCCGGAAAAAAATCCGGAAAAAAAATCCGGAAAAAAAAATCCGGAAAAAAAAAATCATGAAAAAAAATCCGGAAAAAAAAATCCGGAAAACTAAATCCGGAAAAAAAATCCGGAAAAAAAAAATCCAGAAAAAAAATCCGGAAAAAAAAATCCGGAGAAAAAATCCGGAAAAGAAAATCCGGAAAAGAAAAATCCGGAAAAAAAATCCGGAAAAAAAAAATCCGGAAAAATAAATCCGGAAAAAAAAATCCGGAATAAAAATTCCAGAAAAAAAATCCGGAAAAAAAATCCGGAAAAATCCGGAAAAAAAAATCCAGAAAGAAAATCCGGAAAAAAAATCCGGAAAAATCCAAAAAAAAAAATCCGGAAAAAAAAATCCGGGAAAAAAAATCCGGAAAACTAAATCCGGAAAAAAAATCCGGAAAAAAAAAATCCAGAAAAAAAATCCGGAAAAAAAAATCCGGAGAAAAAATCCGGAAAAGAAAAATCCGGAAAAAAAATCCGGAAAAATCCGGAAAGAAATCCGGAAAAAAATGCAGAAAAAAAAATCCGAAAAAAAATCCGGAAAAATCCGGAAAAAAAATCCGGAAAAAAATCCGGAAAAAAAAATCCGGAAAAATCTGGAAAAAAAATCCGGAAAAAAAATCCGGAAAAAAAATCCGGAAAAAAAATGCGGAAAAAAAAAATCCGGAAAAAAAATCCGGAAAAAAAAAATCCGGAAAAATCCGGAAAAAAAAATCCGGAAAAATAATCCAGAATAAAAAAATCAGGAAAAAAAATCCGGAAAAATAATCCGAAAAAAAATCAGAAAATCCGGAAAAAAAATCCAGAAAAAAATTCCGGAAAAATCTGAAAAAAAAAAATCATGAAAAAAAAATCCGGAAAAAAATCTGGAAAAAAAATCTGGAAAAAAAAATCCAGAAAAAAAAATCCGGAAAAACCTGGAAAAAAAATCTGGAAAAATCCGGAAAAAAAAATCCGGAAAAAAAATCCAGAAAAAAAAATCCGGAAAAAAAATCTGGCAAAAAAAATCCGGACAAAAAATCCGGAAAAAAAAATCCGGAAAAAAAAAATCCGGAAAAAAAATCCGGAAAAAAAAATCCAGAAAAATAATCCGAAAAAAAATCAGAAAATCCGGAAAAAAAAATCCGGAAAAAAAAATCCGGAAAAAAAATCCAGAAAAAAAAATCCGGAAAAAAAATCCAGAAAAAAAAATCCGGAAAAAAAATCCAGAAAAAAAAATCCGGAAAAAAAATCTGGAAAAAAAAATCCGGACAAAAAAGCCGGAAAAAAAAATCCGGAAAAAAAAAATCCGGAAAAAAAATCCAGAAAAAAAAATCCGGAAAAAAAATCTGGCAAAAAAAATCCGGACAAAAAATCCGGAAAAAAAAATCCGGAAAAAAAAAATCCGGAAAAAAAATCCGGAAAAAAAAATCAAGAAAAATAATCCGAAAAAAAATCAGAAAATCCGGAAAAAAAAATCCGGAAAAACCTGGAAAAAAAATCCGGAAAAAAAATCCAGAAAAAAAAATCCGGAAAAAAAATCCAGAAAAAAAAATCCGGAAAAAAAATCTGGAAAAAAAAATCCGGACAAAAAATCCGGAAAAAAAAATCCGGAAAAAAAAAATCCGGAAAAAAAATCCGGAAAAAAAACCCAGAGAAAAAATCCGGAAAAAAAAATCCGGAAAAATCCGGAAAAAAAATCAGGAAAAAAAAATCCGGAAAAAAAATCAGGAAAAAAAAATCCGGAAAAAAAATCCGGAAAAATCCGAAAAAAAAAATCCAGAAAAAAAATCCGGAAAAAAAAATTGGGAAAAAAAATTCCAGAAAAAAAATCCGGAAAAAAAAATCCGGGAAAAAAAAAATCCGGAAAAATCCGGAAAAAAAAATCCAGAAAAAAAATCCGGAAAAAAAATCCGGAAAAAAAAAATCCAGAAAAAAAATCCGGAAAAAAAAATCCGGAAAAAAAATCCGGAAAAATCCGGAAAAAAAAAATCCGGAAAATTCCGGGAAAAAAATCCAGAAAAAAACTCCGGAAAAAAAAATCCGGAAAAAAAATCCGGAATAAAAAATCCAAAAAAAAACTCCGGAAAAAAAAATCCGGAAAAAAAATCCGGAAAAAAAAATCCAGAAAAAAAAATCCGGAAAAATCCGGAAAAAAAAATCCAGAAAAAAAATCCGGAAAAAAAAATCCGGAAAAAAAATCCTGAAAAATCCGGAAAAAAAAAATCCGGAAAATCCGGAAAAAAAATCCAGAGAAAAAATCAGGAAAAAAAAATCCGGAAAAAAAATCAGAAAAAAAAAATCCGGAAAAAAAATCCGGAAAAAAAATCCGGAAAAAAAAAATCCGGAATAATCCGGAAAAAAAAATCCGGAAAAAAAATCCAGAAAAAAAAAACAGAAAAAAAATCCGGATAAAAAAATCCAGAAAAGGGGGGCGGAGCCAACAGCCGAACAGAGCGGTCGCATCTCCAGAGAGCTCCGTGATAATACCAGCTAATTACCTACAAACTACACAATATTATCCCCCCAAAATCAAATCATACGACCAAGCTAACAGCTACTACAACCTAGGTAGCATGGGAAAGAAATGCAAAAAGCTGAAAGCGGACGGAACACGTCCGGGAGCAAGTATTGGGGACCTGTGGCGAAGAGCACAAGGGGCCTTAGAGCCCAACATGGCGGACTACGCAGGCTATGTGGACGACTTCGCCAACTCCGACGACCCATTCTCGGACCAAGAAGAGTCTGTCTTACCTGCTCTGAAGCCAACAACCACACCCACAGCAAAGACGGACGCAACTCCGGTTACGAAGGTGGAGATGAGGGAGTTGCTGGCCGAGCTACGCCGGGGCATCCAGGCCGACATGGCAGAAATGAGGAGGGACATCCAAGGCCTATCAGACCGCGTGGATGCCGCTGAACGTACTACAACGAGCCATACTCAGCAACTTGCCGCTCTGCAGAGAGATGTCGTCGCTCTACAACAGCAACACATCCAAGCAGAACACAAAATGGCGGCTATGGAGGACACGCGGCGGGCGCAAAACCTCAAGATCAGAGGGATAGCGGAGTCTGTCTCGGATGCAGAGGTGCCTCATCTAATCCGACGGCTGGTAAGCACAATTCTCCCCATCAGACAGGCCAAGGGCGTGCATATTGACGGCGCATTCCGCATACCCAAACCCATGACAGCCCCACAGACAGCACCCAGGGACATTATTGTCAAATTCAATAAACGCCAGGATAAAATGGCCGTAATGGCAGCCACCAAGGGAAATACGCCATATGTCTTTGAGGACATGTCCCTCCTATTCTACGCAGATCTCTCTAGAGGTACGATGCAATGGCGCGCAGCCCTCAGGCCACTTACCACCCTACTCCGCGCACACAACATACAGTACCAATGGCGCCCACCCCGTAAACTCCAAGTACTCCACGGGACCGACACCTACCTAGTATCCGACCTCCCAGAGGCAAGGAAGCACTTGGCGGCATGGGGCCTCCCTCAAGACGCCATTCAGCAACCTGGCAAGCATCCCAGCTCCCGTATGGGAAACCCGGCCACCTCCGAGACATTTGTCCCGAGAAACACCAACCAGTCAGCACTACTGGCGGGCTCTCGCTGACACTACAGGTGGACTAAAGGCCCCCCACATACCCTTTTTTGTTGCTGTTCCAGGGACTGGGCGATCTAATAAACATGGGGCCCGATTCACAAACTGTCCCATGAGACGCACTTGGATCATCGGCTGAACAACACCAATGACCTACACCCAAGGTACTCACCCGGACACAGAAGGGGACACCTGACGTTCCGGTCGAAATACAACCTTCCAGAGACTTAACCTCTCCCTTATGTTATGTTTTGTTATTACGTTGTAAAGGTTACTAGCTTTGAAATACACCCATTCTCAGATACTACTTATCACGTTGACACGTGAATTTAGGGACTAGGGTTAACACCCCGGCCACTCTTCAGGAAATATGGCCTCTCTTAGGTTACTCACCAGGGATCAGGCCGACTGTATTGGCACGCTAACCTCGCTGTACCCATAGGGCTCTCCCATAGACTCCCACCTCAATTTAGGGGCTTACCATGTATCCTTATGGCTGCCCCCCAGCATATCACCGTTGGACCTCCTACTATGTCATACTGCCCCTAGTTAACCAGGGCAAAGCAGAGGGCCTAGGACAGAGCCACTGCCGCATTGAGGGACAATCCCAATATAGACGCCAGTATCTCAGACAGCACCATCCCAAAGGCACTGCCCCACAACTGTATTCAGCGCACACGCTGTTAGCAAGATCTAGCCCCTTCTAATGCCAGAAATAGGCCTAGCACGGCCAAGTATCATAAAGACTGAGATCCACGGCACACAGGGGTAAAAAGCCCCTCCGGGGTTTACGTGGTGCCCGGGCACTCCAACCATCCCCCCAACCACTTCTTACGTCATACACCTGAGCAAACCCACACAGAACTTGGTTGTCTCATACCGACACGGCCGCCGGTTACCACGGCACAGACACAGCTTACCACAAGCCCTTAACGTGACCCTCCCGTCCTGAGCAGCAGAACAGGGTATACACCCTCTAGCTCTCCCGCTCGATAGAGGGAGATAAGGGGTTATAGCCCAAGTAACTTCATCTCACGCAAACCTAGCGAAAATCCAGCTCACACCCACAACCGAACACACTACGCTCGCACAGCCGAAATAAGCAACACTTACTACATAATTTAGAAACTAGAACTAATCTCCTGTTCATCTGTATTGTTTTGGTTTCCTGGTTTTATGCATGTTTATACTCAGTCTACAGCCTGGCAAATTGTTATGCAAACTACTGATGTAAAGCGTGACTCTGATCACACACTCTACTCTACCACACTACGCGCAGCTAGCCACATCTCTCAGCATATTATGACATATAACAGCTGCCAATTAGCCTGCAACAATCCTGTAATTTGCACTTTCACTCTACACCCAAGCCTGCTTCATTATACAACGCTTAAACAAAACACACGCACGTTTAAGCACCTACTAATACTACTGTTTAACCTGTCTAATTCTATACAAGTGGTTGAAGCGTTAGACCCTATCCTGTTACCATTTAAAACTAAAAATGTGCTGTATACTCCTATACCACGTTCTGTTATAACTGTTTATTACATTACTGCTTGGAACTGCTATTGTGGCTGATCAAGCCCATTGTTATATCACGCACAACAAAAATAAAGAATTAAAATAAAAAATCCAGAAAAAAAATCCAAAAAAAAAAAATCAGGAAAAAAAATCCGGAAAAAAAAATCCGGAAAAAAAATCCGGAAAAAAAAAATCCGGAAAAAAAATCAGAAAAAAAAAATCCGGAAAAAAAATCCGGAAAAAAAATCAGAAAAAAAAATCTGGAAAAAAAAATTCGGAAAAATCCGGAAAAAAAATCCGGAAAAAAAAAAATCCGGAATAATCCGGAAAAAAAAAAATCAGGAAAAAAAAATCCAGAAAAAAAATCCGGAAAAATCAGGAAAAAAATCCGGAAAAATCTGGAAAAATCCGGAAAAAAAAATCCGGAAAAATCCGGAAAAAAAATCAGGAAAAAAAAAACGAAAAAATCCGGAAGAAAAAATCCGGAAAAAAAAAATCCGGAAAAAAAATCAGGAAAAAAAAAATCCGGAAAAAAAAAATCCGTAAAAAAAATCAGGAAAAAAAATCCAGAGAAAAAATCCGGAAAAATCTGGAAAAAAAAATCCGGAAAAAAAATCAAGAAAAAAAAATCCGGAAAAAAAAATCTGGAAAAAAAAATCCAGAACAAAAATCCGGAAAAAAAAAATCCGGAAAAAAATCCGGAAAAAAAAATCTGGAAAAAAAAATCCGGAAAAAAAAATCCGGAAAAACCTGGAAAAAAAATCCGGAAAAAAAATTCAGAAAAAAAATCCGGAAAAAAAATCTGGAAAAAAAAATCCGGACAAAAAAATCCGGAAAAAAAAATCCGGAAAATAAAAATCCGGAAAAAAAATCCGGAAAAATAATCCAGAAAAATCCGGGAAAAAAAAAATGCGGAAAATCCAGAAAAAAAAATCCGAAAAAAAAATCCAGAAAAAACGGAAAAAAAAATCCGGAAAAATCCGGGAAAAAAAAAATCCGGAAAAAAAAACAGAAAAAAAATCCGGAAAAAAATCCGGGAAATAAATCCGGAAAAATCCGGAAAAAAAAATCCGGAAAAAAAAATGGAAAAAAAATCCGAAAAAAAAATCCGGGAAAAAAAATCCGGAAAAATAATCCAAAAAAATCAGAAAATCCGGAAAAAAAAATCCGGAAAAAACATCAATTCCTTTATATGCCTGAATGTCCAGTCCAATTGCTGGGACGTGATATGCTATCCAAATTACAAGCGCAGATTACGTTCCTACCAAACGGAACAACATCCTTAAAGTTTAATGGACCTTCAGGTATTATGACATTATCCATACCAAAGGAAGAAGAGTGGCGACTTTATACAGCATTGACTAGCCAAAACCCTAAGAGTGATGAATCCTTATTCAACATACCAGGAGTTTGGGCAGAGAACAACCCACCAGGACTGGCCCGCAATATTCCACCCATTCGAATCGAACTAAAGCTTGGGGTTTATCCAGTGAGCCTACGGCAATATCACATCCCGCAGAAGGCTAAGAAAAATATTCAATCTTATCTGGATAAGTTCATACGGTATGGTATCCTAAAATTCTGTACTTCCCCCTGGAACACCCATTGCTTCCTGTTCAAAAGCCCGGTACAGATGAGTATCGTCCTGTGCAGGACTTGAGAGCAGTCAATGATGCGGTTGTTAGTATACACCCAGTTGTGCCCAATCCGTATAACCTGCTTGCTTTAATTCCGGGCGGGGCTACCTATTTTACAGTCTTAGACCTCAAAGATGCCTTCTTTTGCCTTCGAATTGCCGCAGAAAGTCAATGTATCTTCGCTTTCCAATGGGAAAACGCTGTAACGGGCTCAAAACGCCAGATGACTTGGACAAGACTGCCCCAAGGGTTTAAAAACTCACCGACCCTATTTGGTTCAGCTCTAAGTCAAGATCTACTGGATTTCAAGTCCATCCCAGGAGAGTGTGTATTATTACAATATGTAGACGACTTGTTGATAGCAGCAGTTACAAGAGAAATATGTCAGCAAGCCACACACGATCTACTACACATTCTCTGGAAGGCAGGATACAAGGTGTCTAGGAAGAAGGCCCAGTTGTTTCTGCCAACTGTCAAATATCTGGGATTCCATATCTCTGAAGGTCAAAGAATAATGGGGCCAGAGAGAAAAGAAGCTGTGTGCCAAATACCAACACCCAAGAATAGAAGACAAGTGCGAGAGTTCTTGGGGGCAGCAGGCTTCTGTAGGATATGGATTCCCAGTTATGCGATATTGGCAAAACCTCTGTATACAGCTATCAAGGGTACAGAACACGACCCCTTCCTATGGACTCAAGAACAGCAAACGGCATTTGAAGATGTGAAGAAGGCTTTGATGAGTGCCCCAGCATTAGGTCTACCTGATCACACACGACCATTCTACTTGTATGTACATGAGCAGAGAAGAATGGCTGTGGGAGTATTGACACAGTACTTGGGATCATGGCAAAGACCTGTTGCCTACATGTCTAAGCAACTGGACGCAGTGGCCAGCGGTCTTCCACCTTGTCTAAGAGCCGTAGCTGCAGCCGCCCTGCTGGTAGCTGAAGCCGATAAACTCACTCTCGGTCAAGAACTTTATGTACGAGTTCCACATGCAGTACAGACGTTGTTGGATTACAAAGGAAATCATTGGTTTAGTAACAGCCGTATGACCAAGTATCAAGCAATGTTGTGTGAAAACCCAAGAGTGCATTTAGAGACTGTAAATACCTTAAATCCAGCTACCCTTCTGCCGCAACCTACTGAAAGTCAACATGATTGTTTGGAAGTGATGGATGAAGTATTTTCAAGTAGACCAGATCTTCGTGATTTTCCCATCCAGAACCCCGATGTCCAATATTATACAGACGGTAGCAGTTATGTGAAAGAAGGGATTCGCTATGCAGGATACGCAGTAACAACGATAGATAAGGTGATAGAAGCTCGGCCACTGTCAAAAGGAACATCAGCACAAAAGGCAGAATTGATAGCACTGACACGAGCGTTACAATTGGCTGAAGGTTTAAGAGTGAACATCTACACGGACTCCAAGTATGCGTTTTTAACCACTCATGCCCACGGAGCTTTGTATAAAGAAAGAGGACTATTGAATTCAGAGGGCAAAGAAATCAAGTACGCAGCTGAAATACTACAACTATTGGCAGTAGTATGGGAACCCGAAAGAAGTCGGTATTATACATTGTCGAGCGCATCTGAGAGGAGATGGTGATGTAACCAAAGGAAATCGGATGGCAGATAGTGCAGCTAAGCGTGCCGCTGAATCAGGAAGACAGGAATATGTGGAACATATAGCTGCTCTTATTCCAACTCCACTGTCTCAATGGACTCCGGTTTATACAGCTCAAGAAGAGGAGTGGTTAAAGACTGAACCTGGAAAGTATTTGGAGAACAAATGGTATCAGTTAGAAGATGGGAGAATAGTTATTCCAGCATCACTAGCGGTAGAAATCGTCCAAAACTATCATAACGGGACGCATTCTGGAAGAGATAGTACAGAAGAATCTCTCAGAAAACATTTCTACATACCAAGATTGTCCAACTTAACTCAAGCCATTGTACGAAGATGTGTAACGTGTGCTAAAAATAATGCAAGGCAAGGACTAGTAAAGCCACCAGGAGTTCAGTATATGGGGGGACTCCCTATGTCCGATCTACAAATTGACTATACAGTAATGCCTAAATCTGGTGGACATCGCTACCTACTAGTAGTTGTGTGCACCTATTCAGGCTGGGTAGAAGCATGTCCTACTCGTACAGAGAAAGCAGGAGAAGTTGTGAGATTCCTGCTACGAGAAATAATACCCCGATATGGACTACCCTGCTCTATAGGATCGGACAATGGTCCAGCTTTTGTTTATCAGTGCCTACAACAACTGACTCATATGCTTGGTATAAAGTGGAGACTTCATACGGCATATAGACCTCAGAGTTCTGGTAAAGTAGAGAGAATGAATAGAACTATTAAGAACCAGTTGGCAAAAATGTGTCAGGAAACCCAACTTAAGTGGAACGTCCTTTTGCCTATAGCTCTGTTGCGAATTCGCAGTACACCTACCAGAAGGATGGGTCTCTCTCCTTTTGAGATCATGTATGGGCGTCCACCTCCCGTACTTGGTAACTTAAGGGGGGAATTACCCGGCAGCAGGTTGTAGAGTTGGGTAAGACTATGGAGGAGGTACAGAAATGGGTACAAGATAGATTACCTGTGAATATTTATCCCCCAGTTCATAGTTACCACCCAGGAGACCAAGTGTGGATTAAAGAGTGGAATAATGTACCGTTAGGGCCCAAGTGGAGAGGTCCTTATGTTGTTCTTTTGTCTACCCCTACAGCGATAAAAGTGGCCGAAGTGACTCCGTGGATTCATCACTCCCGGGTTAAACCAGCAGCGGTGGATTCTTGGCAAGCTATATCAGATCCAGAGAATCCCTGCAAGATCCGGTTAAAGCGCACGACTCAGTCGGAGTGACAAGGAAACTTGTGGATTACAAATTTTTTTGTTTCAGAGATTGATAAGTGAGTGTTGAGACGGCCATAATAAAGCGTGTCCGCTCACCGACGTGTAGTTCAAAAGCCAGGAAAGTCTCGAAGGGAACCCTGTGAAGACGAGCAGAACTACATTCCCTGCAGCCCTTACATCCTGGAAGCTGAGGTGCCATCGCACGGACGAAGACTGAGGATGCAGCCGACGAAAGATGTATTTGTGATAATGTTTATTTATATGTATTTTTATATTCAGGAAGGTAGAGGTACCGACACTCCTAGCTGTGAGGTATGCATTAAGACTACAAGAACAGGTAACCATATTTCCCAGACCCTAATTTGGCATTCGCAATATGAGTGTAAAGGTGATGTGTCTAGGTGTAGATACTTAAATGTAGAGTATAGTGTATGCCATTTAGGGATAGGAGAACCTAAATGCTTCAATCCGGAGTATCAACCCCGTACAATTTGGTTGACTCTCAGGAATGGAGATCCTGAGGGGACCCTAATAAATAAAACAGTGTTAGAATCCGTACATTCTTCGGGTGTTCTACTATTTGATGCATGTAAAGCAATATCAAGTGGTAGAAAGCCGTGGAATGTATGTGGGGATCTTAGATGGGAGAGAACGTATGGGTCTAATGATAAATATATATGTCCCAGTAGTAAAAATAAGTATGTGAGTCCTAGATGCCCAAATAGGGATTATAATTTTTGCCCATATTGGTCTTGTGTGGGGTGGGCAACTTGGGGACAGACAGCAGACAAGGACATGATTGTGACTAAGTTGCCTACCAATCCATACTGTAAGTCTATGGAATGCAATCCAGTCCATATTCTTATAAATAATCCTGAACAATTCTTGGATAGATATGGTAATTTATTTTGGTTTCAAATATACGGGACGGGTTTAGACCCTGGGACAGTATTGTTTATAGGGATAGAGACCGATACGGTAACCTCCCAAACTCATCAGGTATTCCATTTGTTTTATGAAGAGATGAGTATAGATAATAAGATCCCCCATAACGCTAAAAACCTGTTCATAGATTTAGCTGAGAGTATTGCCGGTAGTCTTAATGTAACCAACTGCTATGTGTGTGGAGGTACTAACATGGGAGACCAATGGCCTTGGGAAGCAAAGGAGGTAATGTCCGGTTCTGAGGCAGTTGAACAATTAATATCTTCACAAGCCGATTATCAGATGAGTGTTAGAGGTAAATCTGAGTGGAGATTAAAGACCTCCATCATAGGTTATGTTTGCATAGCAAGGAAAGGAATGATGTTTAATACTTCTGTAGGAGAGTTAACTTGTCTAGAGCAAAAAGCTTATGATGATGATACAAAGAATACAACTTGGTGGTCGGCTTCAAATGTCTCAGAACCATCTAATCCGTTTGCAAGATATGCCAATTTAAAGGACGTATGGTTTGATTTATCTATCACATCTAGTTGGAAAGCCCCAGCAAATTTGTACTGGATCTGTGGTAAGAAAGCCTATTAGGAGTTGCCACAGGACTGGGAAGGGGCATGTGTGTTAGGTATGCTCAAACCATCCTTCTTCTTGTTACCTATTGAAACAGGTGAGACTTTGGGTGTTAAAGTGTATGATGTGAATCATAGAAAGAAAAGGGGACCCATAGAGATAGGCGCCTGGGAAGATGATGAATGGCCTCCCCAGCGTATTATAGATTATTATGGGCCAGCCACGTGGGCAGAGGATGGTACTTTCGGGTATAGGACCCCAATTTATATGCTCAACCGCATTATAAGATTACAGGTGGTGGTTGAGATTATTACTAATGAGACCTCACAAGCGCTCAATCTTCTAGCGAAGCATAATACCAGGATGAGGACAGCAGTGTACCAAAATAGATTAGCCTTGGATTACCTATTGGCAGTAGAGGGAGGTGTATGTGGGAAGTTTAACCTGAGCAATTGCTGTCTTCAAATAGCTGACGAAGGGCAAGCAATAGCTGAGCTTACTAGCCATATGGTTAAACTAGCGCATGTGCCTACTCAGGTATGGAAAGGGTACAATCCAAGTAGTTGGTTTGGTAACTGGTATGAACAGTTTGGAGGGCTTAAGGCATTGGTAGGCGGAGTCATACTGATTTTAATGTTGTGTCTACTCCTGCCATGTCTTATTCCCTTAGTAGTTAGGTCTGTGCAAAGCCTGATAGAAAATATAGCAGAAAGGAAGGCTGCAGCACAGATAATGGCTGTATATAAATATAAGGCTCTAGATCAGGGAGAACCAATGCAGGAAGAGGAGTGTTGAGGGATTCACATCATAGGAAAAGTCTGGTCTGGTTCATGGTAACCTGAGGCGTATGCAAACCAAGGTTAAGTGATGCCTCAAGTAATTGTGAAATATCAAGAGGCATCAAAGGGGGGAATGTGGTGGAATCTCGGTAAAAATAAATTTAGTAGGCCGAGATTACCACGTGGCATGTGTACGTGCATATGCTGATGTATCGGCCGGTTGGTTGCACGTGGTAAGATACGATCAGTAGTGTACGGAGCATGTGCGAGAATACAGGATGTAGTATTCCCCTCCTCCATTGTGCTGGACAAGCCATGCGGTCAAGCAGGAAGTTAATTCTTATTTGTTTTGATTGGTTAAGAGAATGTGCGGGTGGAGCTTAATATGGGAGGAGTTATATGCCTATATAAGGAGCCTGCACTATTGTCCGGGGCTCAGAACTTGTTATTTTGGTGACATTAGTCCCTCTGAGTCCCGATCGGTGAACCGAATAAAGAATCTCTTCCTTCCTGAAGAAACCTGTGTCCATCTCTCTGTGCTTGGCTTCCGTCAGTTTCTCCGGTATCAAAAGAATATTAGATAGTTAATTTCTCTTATTTCATTTTATAAGATTTATTATCATTATTGCTGACTGAAAGGATATGAAATAGTTAAACTACTTTTTGCTTTGTATGCTTTAAATTTAATGTACGTCATAGAAATGCTGACTGTGAAAGACTTGAACAATAACATGCTTCCTTCTATAGGATATGATAATATGTTGACTGTGACAGACTTATACAATTCTATAGGAAATACGACATTTCAGGATGTCTTGCCCAGGATATTCATTCCAGACATATTCAAAAAAGTCTTATCTTTCCATTGTCAGTATAACATGTGATATTTAAGGAAGTAGTCAATCTTATACTCTGTATGGCATATCTCATGACTCAAGTAACTTAATTTGTATAAATATTCAATACACAGTAAAGAAATTGAGAACTTGTCAAGCACCTTTTCGTGTCTGTCTGTTATTTGCTGAGCAAGTTTCTCCCGTCAATTGATGTGGTGAACAGAGGATCGAGAATTGAGGGAATTGAGTCCAGGACAGCATTAACCCTTTCAGCTTGGTGTCTAGAAGTGGGATCAGCAAAACCATTGGGTAAGTAGCCTTTTTGTGTCTTATTTTGACACTGATTGTCTATGACCCCCTTTGGTTTAGTAAGACTGTAATCAGTAGATAAGGAAAGGTGTAAGGACTCTAGTTATATTGAGACTGTAAATAGGTCTCTGGGTTTTACTGGATAGTTGGTCTAGTATAGGGTTCTTGGTAACCCAGGTTAGTATCTAAGATAGATACAGGGTATCTCAGGTAGATACAGGTTTTGAGACTATAAAGGAGTCTCCGGTTTATTAAGACTATAGGTGTTCTAGGGAACAAGGTTTATAGAGCTAGAATAACCCAAACTTCTCGTTTCTCTGGTCACCTTGTGTCTGTTTTGTGTTTATTTTGCTTGTTAAGTAGAGACACACTATTGGTAAGTAGGTAGTGTTTCTACCCTGAGCCAGAAATATAGGAAATAAACAGTCTATTTCTTACACTTTACCTCACCCAGGGGAGTCATGTCTAAATTATGTTACTAGAGTTGGAGCACAAAGAGGATTTCTTACTATCCCCTTTGTGTCAAATTTAACAGGATGGACAGAGACTATGAAGTCATCTGATCGTTTTCCCAGGTGTGGGGCTAATGATGATTTCCATATGAATATGATTCGAGGTTTGTGTTTGGGAGATAGGAAGTCATGGCCGTGGTATGGTCCTGATCCAAATTGGGATAAGGAATATATGAAAGCAGGAGGTGAAAATTGGTTGCAGATAGCCCCTCATTGGTTTCCTTGTAGTGTAACAGGAAAGGTTTTAAAGGGAGCTAAGAAAAACCTGGCTAAGAGAAAGGGAACTGTTGACAGTAATACCATCTGCTTTCCCATAGAAGCCCCTCCTGAGAATCTATATCCACCACCAATTGTGCCCCCTACCCCCCAAATAACAGCCCACAGCCATGCCCAACCACAACCCCCACCTCCCTATAAAGCAATGTATCCTGCTTTACCTAATGCCCCCTCAGAGGATGATATAGAATATATTTGTATTGCTGCAGCTGTTAATTCACAATCACAACAATTACAGCAATTACAGGAATCATCATCTACACCAGATTCTGATATAGAATATCCACCGTCACCTCCCGGTCCAATTAAATTAACAGTACAAACGGGAATTAAACTTAAAAGTGGCAAGATGTTAAAAACATATGTACATAAGCAAGATGATGATGATATAGAGATGCCAGAATTAGAAGGTGCTGATCTTACTGCTCCATTCATGACTGTTGGTAATCAGTTAATAATGAAACCCATTAATCCTGGAGTACTTAAGGGCATTATTCAAGGTTCCCCAAACCCTCGTACTAATCCCTCTGCATGCCTAATCTATCTGAAAAGAATGTGCTTAGGACAGAACATGACACAGATAGACATACAGTTAATTATAAATGGAATATTAGGGTATGACTCAGATTCTGGTTGGGATTGGTCTAAGGTACCCTCTATCAGTGAGACAGACAATGGTACTGGAGTTGGAGAGGCTGGTAGTGATGGTGTTTATGAGCTTAGTACTGCAGCAGGATGTGCTAAAAAGTGGAATGAGGTTGAAGTTGAAATGTTGAGATTATGGAAGAATAAGCAGTCTATATCCACTGCTTTGGCATGTAAGCAAGGTGCAAAGGAAGAGATTGGTATTTTTGTAAAAAGGTTTTACAAATGTTGGAAGGATGAGGCAGGTTTGAAGTCTGGAGATGATATGGATCTCCTTAAAATACAGTCATGCCTTGGTAATATGTTGCCACAGTATTCTTTGCTTGTGAAACAAGTGATTTCAGACTGGGCCAATTTGGATGGCTCAGATTTTCTTACCAAGGTTATAGAAAAGGAAAATGCAGGTTGTTTTGACTTGAGAAAAGATTCAGGAAGTAAGGTTGCTTATTATGCTCAGGGATTGCAACATTGTCCACCTACACAGGCCCGAGAGAGAGGATGGGATGGAGCACATAGGGCCCATGGAAGGGGTGGTCAAAGAGGGGCAATGGGATGGAGACAGGGAAATCAGGGTTATAGGGGCAGGGGTAACCAAGGAGGAATAGACAGGAACACTTGTTTCAACTGTGGGCAGAATGGCCACTGGAGGAATGAGTGTCCACACCCCAGGAAACCCCAGCAGCCCCAACAACCCCACAATTCTCAAAATATGCCCGGTAGGCAAGAACAACACCAGGCCCACTCCCAACACCACTGGCCAGCACTTCCCCCTCCTCCCTCTCTCCAGCCAGCCCAAACTGCACCAGGTCCATTCACAGGTACCACTGACCAGCACACCCATCACATCCCCTGGCCCCAATAGGGATGCCTTGAAGGTGACACTCTAACTTTTCCACTTTTGTCCTCTACTAATGATGATCAGCCTTTTTGCATTCTGGTCATAGAAGGTAGATCCTTGCCATTTTTGGTAGATACTGGAGCTACGTGTTCCAGTCTCTGTGACACCTATTATCAGGGGACAAGGAAAAAGTCTACACCTTCAACTTTTGTCACACCACCACTGTCTGTTTTCAGTCTTCTACTGTGCACCCTTTTCGTCTAATACCTAAATGTCCTGTTAATTTGCTGGGAAGGGATCTTCTTGGTATTCTGGGAGGTACCATTACTTGCACGCCCTCTGGTGGTATTGATGTGTCTATGTTGTGTTCTGAAACTATTGATTTGTCTGCTGTTTCTTCCTCTGTGTGGGCTTCATCTAAGTTAGATGTAGGATTTGTCAACTGCACCCCTTACAAAGCCAAACTAAAATCAGATGTAACTCCTATCTACCTTAAACAGTACCCTTTGACAGAAGCCAAGGTTGAGGGAGTTCGCCCCATGATCCAATCTTTTCTAGAACAGGGAATACTAAAGCCAGTAGTTTCCTCATATAACACACCTATTAATCCAGTTCCTAAAGGTAATGGTTATCGCTTAGTTCAGGACTTTAGAGCCCTAACTAGTTTAATTGTGCCCATTGCACCCATTGTCCCTGATGTGACATCCCTCATTACAGCCATTCCACATGATGCCACTTGCTTCACTGTCATTGATTTAAGTAATGCATTTTTTTCTATACCTATTGATCAAGAGACACAGCTACTTATGGCTTTTACTTTTGAAGGCTGTCAGTATACCTGGACACGTTTACCCCAAGGCTATGTGGATTCCCCAGCTATTTATTCGCTGGTACTCCAACATACTCTAAAAACATGGACCCCCGGTCATGGTTCCGTCCTTTTGTGATGATTTGTTGTTATGTAGCCCTAGCTATGAGGCAAGCACTGTAGATACTGTCAGTTTGCTCAAACACTTAGCAACTGTGGGTCACAAGGTTGCAAAACACAAAATGCAATTGTGTAAATCAAAGGTTGATTACTTAGGTTTTGTTCTGGCTTCAGGCACCAGACAATTGAGTGCAAAACGTATTGAGGTCATTCAGAGGATTCCTAAACCCACTACTCGGAAGGAGTTGCTCACCTTCCTCGGCATGATTAATTACTGCCGCCAGTGGATCCCTGAATGCTCCCATTATGACTCAATCCTAAGGGAGGCTGTACGTTCTGACAGCCCTGAAAATGTCTGTTGGTCACCAGACATGCTAGCTGCATATATTGCCCTCAAGGTTGCTATTGTACAAGCCCCGGCTTTAGGACTACCTGTCTATTGTAAATCATTTCATTTATATGCTCGGGACAACTGTAAAACCATGGCCGCAGTCTGTGCACAAGAGCACGGAGGCGGTATGCGTCCCATAGCATTCTTTTCCAAAACGTTTCCAGCACCGGTACAAGGTATGCCGGCTTGTCTCAGAGCATTGGCAGCATGTGCAATGGCTGTTGAGAATGCTACTACTATCACACTAGGGCATCCTACAATACTCCATACCAGTCACCAGGTCACTCAGCTTATAAAAAATATCACCACACAACACATGACAGCCCAGCGCTTAAGTGGTTATGAGATTATTATTCTTAATACCCAGAATCTGTCTATTGTTTATAGTCCTGTTAATTCTGGCCCTATGTCTGTTTTGCATGCTATTCTTACTTCTGCATCTGACTCTGTTTCTATACCATCTGAGCCTCATAATTGTATTGAACAAATACATATTGCCACATCTCCCAGAGCAGACCTCTCCTCCACAGCACTCAGTGGCCCGGATGGGACCACTGTCTTTGTGGATGGCTCTTGCTCTAGACCAAATTACGGTACGTACCTCACAGGCTATGCCGTGGTACAGCTGCCTGATAAAATCATTGAAGCTGACACTATTTTCCAGCCATCTGCACAAGCTGCAGAGTTCATTGCTCTCACACGTGCCTGTCAGCTTTTCTCAGGACAGCGAGTGAACATTTACACAGACTCATGATATGCTCATGGGGTAGTCCACGATTTTGGTGTGATCTGGAGACAAAGAGGTTTTGTAGGAGCCAATGGAAAAGCCATTTCACACACAAATCTCATCCAATCACTCCTAGATGCTATACTACTTCCATCTGCAGTAGCTGTTATTCACTGCAAGGCACACACTCTGGGTAGTGATGACATTTCCAGAGGAAATGCCTTGGCTGACAAAGTGGCAAAAGAAGCTGCAGCCAAGATTGTTTACTATAAAATGTTTCCTGCTATGCTCAAACCACCGACATGTCCCACTGATAGTTTGCTGTTGCAACTTCAAGCCTTTGCAACGCAATCTGACTTTGATTTTTGGATCACACAAGGTTTAGAGAAAGATCAGAATGATCTTTTCTCTAAAGAGGGGAAAATAGGCATACCTGAAGCCAGTTGCTTTATTTTCATCAGTCAGGCACATGGTCCCGGTCACAAAAGCATAGCAAGCACCATCCAATTCCTCATGAATTCATTGTATATTAGGAATCTCAGGCAGCATGTACAGTCTTTTGTAAGATCATGTGAACCATGGATGAGAACACATCCTAATATTCCACACAAATCACAGCACGAACATTTGCCCCCTCCAGCTGCTCCTTTTACACACTTACAGATTGATTTTACTCATGTACCCAAAATTGGTAAGAAACAGCAATACTTACTGGTCATAGTTGATCAGTTTAGTAGATGGCCCGAAGCCTTTGTGACATCTAGGGAAGATGCTAGGACTCTAGTGAAGATTCTTGCTACTGAAATTATTCCCAGGTATGGCTGCCCTCTGCAGATTAACTCTGATAATCGCCCGGCTTTTGCCAGTAAGGTTACCCAGGAACTTGCTAAATTCTTGCAAATTACCTGGAAGTTTCACATACCTTATCATCCACAGAGCTCAGGGGTAGTTGAAAGGATGCATAGGACCATTAAGGATGATACCGGAGAAACTGACGGAAGCCAAGCACAGAGAGATGGACACAGGTTTCTTCAGGAAGGAAGAGATTCTTTATTGGATCACCGATCGGGACTCAGAGGGACTAGTGTCACCAAAATACAGCAAGTTCTGAGCCCCGGACAATAGTGCAAGCTCCTTATATAGGCACATAACTCCTCCCATATTAAGCTCCACCCGCACATTCTCTTGACCAATCAATACAAATAAGAATTAACTTCCTGCTTGACCGCATGGCTTGTCCAGCACAATGGAGGAGGGGAATACTACATCCTGTATTCTTGCACATGCTCCGTACACTACTGATCGTATCTTGCCTTGTGCAACCAACTGATCGATACGTCAGCATATGCACGTACACATGCCACGTGGTAATCTCGGCCTACTAAATTTATTTTTACCGAGATTCCACCACATTCCCCCCTTTGATGCCTCTTGATATTTCACAATTACTTGAGGCATCACTTAACCTTGGTTTGCATACACCGCAAGTTACCTTGAACCAGACCAGACTTATCTTATGATGTGAATCTTCAACACTCATCTTCCTGATCTAGAGCCTTATATTTATAAATTGCCATTATCTGTGCAGCAGCCTTCCTCTCTGCTATATTTTCTATCAGGCTTTGCACAGACCTAACTACTAAGGGTATAAGACACGGCAGGAGTAGACACAACATTAAAATCAGTAGGACTCCACCTACCACTGCCTTAAGCCCTCCAAACCACTCAAACCAACTGCTTGGATTATACCCTTTCCATACCTGAGTAGGCACATGCGCTAGTTTAACCATATGGCTAGTAAGCTCAGCTATTGCTTGCCCTTCGTCATCTATTTGAAGACAGCAATTGCTCAGGTTAAACTTCCCACATACACCTCCCTCTACTGCCAAAAGGTAATCGAAGGCTAATCTATTTTGGTATACTGCTGTCCTCATCCTGGTATTATGCTTCGCTAGAAGATTGAGCGCTTGTGATGTCTCGTTAGTAATGATCTCAACCACCGCCTGTAATCGTATAATACGGTTGAGCATATAAATAGGGGTTCTATAACCAAAGGTACCATCCTCTGCCCACGTGGCTGGCCCATAATAATCTATAATACGCTGGGGAGGCCATTCATTATCTTCCCAGGCGCCTATCTCTATGGGCCCCCTTTTCTTCCTATGATTCACATCATACACTTTAACACCTAAAGTCTCACCTGTTTCAATAGGTAACAAGAAGAAGGATGGTTTGAGCATACCCAACACACATGCCCCTTCCCAGTCCTGTGGCAACTCCGAATAGGCTTTCTTACCACAGATCCAGTACAAATTTGCTGGGGCTCTGCAGGTAGATGTGATGGATAGATCAAACCACACATCCTTTAAATTGGCGTATCTAGCAAACGGGTTAGATGGTTCTGAGACATTTGAAGCCGACCACCAAGTTGTATTCTTTGTATTATCATCATAAGCTTTTTGCCCTAGACAAGTTAATTCTCCTACAGAAGTATTATACATCATTCCTTTCCTCGCTATGCAAACATAACCTATGATGGAGGTCTTTAATCTCCACTCAGATTTACCTCCAACACTCATATGATAATCGGCTTGTGTAGATATTAATTGGTCAACTGCCTCAGAACCGGACATTACCTCCTTTGCTTCCCAAGGCCATTGGTCTCCCATGTTAGTACCTCCACACACATAGCAGTTGGTAACATTAAGACTACCGGCAATACTTTCAGCTAAATCAATAAACAGGTTTTTAGCATTATGGGGGATCTTATTATCTATGCTCATCTCTTCATAAAAGGAATGGTATACTTGATGAGTTTGGGAGGATACCGTATCAGTCTCTATCCCTATAAACAATACTGTCCCAGGATCTAAACCCGTCCCATATATTTGAAACCCAAATAAATTACCATATTTATCTAAGAACTTGTCGGGGTTATTTATAAGTATATGGACTGGATTGCATTCCATAGACTTACAATATGGGCTGGTAGGCAACTTAGTCACAATCATGTCCTTGTCTACTGTCTGTCCCCAAGTTGCCCACCCCACACAAGACCAATATGGGCAAAAGTTATATTCTCTATTTGGGCATCTAGGACTCACATACTTATTTTTACTACTGGGACAAATATATTTATCGTTAGACCCATACGTCCTCTCCCATCTAAGATCCCCACATACATTCCACGGCTTTCTACCACTTGATATCGCCTTACACGCATCAAATAGCAGAACACCCGAAGAATGTACGGATTCTAATACCGTCTTATTAATTAGGGTCCCCTGAGGATCTCCATTCCTGAGAGTCAACCAAATTGTACGAGGTTGATACTCTGGACTGAAGCACTTAGGTTCTCCTACTCCTAAATGGTACACACTATATTCTATATTTAAGTATCTACATCTTGATACATCTCCTTTACACTCGTATTGCGAATGCCAAATCAGGGTTTGGGAAATATGGTTACCTGTTCTTGTAGTCTTAATGCATACCTCACAGCTAGGAGTGTCGGTACCTCTACCTTCCTGAATATAAAAATACACATAAATAAACATTATCATAAACAAATCTTTCGTCGTCATCCTCAGTCTTCGTCCGTGCGAAGGCACCTCAGCTTCCAGGATGTAAGGGCTGCAGGGAATGGAGTTCTGCTCGTCTTCACAGGGGTCCCTTCGAGACTTTTCCTGGCTTATATACTATACGTCGGTGAGCGGACAGGCTTTATTATGGCCTTCTCACTCACTTACCAAATCTCTGAAACAATAAAATTTTGTAATCCACAAAGTTCCTCGTCACTCCGACTGAGTCGTGCGCTTTAACCGGATCTTGCAGGGATTCTCTGGATCTGCTGTAACTTGCCAAGAATCGACTGCTGCTGGTTTAACCCTGGAGTGATGTATCCACGGAGTCACTTCGGCTACTTTTATCGCTGTAGGGGTAGACAAAAGAACAACATAAGGACCTCTCCACTTGGGCCCTAACGGTACATTATTCCACTCTTTAATCCACACTTGGTCTCCTGGGTGGTAACTATGAACTGGGGGATAAATATTCACAGGTAATCTATCTATTCACTATTCACATAGTCTTACCCAACTCTACAACCTGCTGCCGGGTAATTCCTTCTCCCAACTGACTCAAATCCCCCCTTAAGTTACCAAGTACGGGAGGTGGTCGCCCATACATGATTTCAAAAGGAGAGAGGCCCATCCTTCTGGTAGGTGTACTGCGAATTCGCAATAGAGCTATAGGCAAGAGAACGTTCCACTTAAGTTGGGTTTCCTGACACATTTTAGCCAACTGATTCTTAATAGTTCTATTCATTCTCTCTACCTTACCAGAACTCTGGGGTCTATATGCCGTATGAAGCCTCCACTTTATACCAAGCATATGAGTCAGTTGTTGTAGGCACTGATGAACAAAAGCTGGACCATTGTCCGATCCTATAGAGCAGGGTAGTCCATATCGGGGTATTATTTCTCGTAGCAGGAATCTCACAACTTCTCCTGCTTTCTCTGTACGATTAGGACATGCTTCTACCCAGCCTGAATAGGTGCACACAACCACCAGCAGGTAGCGATGTCCACCCGATTTAGGCATCACTGTATAGTCAATTTGTAAATCGGACATGGGGAGTCCCCCCATAAACTGGACTCCTGGTGGCTTTACTGGTCCTTGCCTTGCATTATTCTTAGCACACGTTACACATCTTCGTACAATGGCCTGAGTCAAGTTGGACAATCTTGGTATGTAGAAATGTTTTCTGAGAGATTCTTCTGTGCTGTCTCTCCCAGAATGTGTCCCGTTGTGATAGTTTTGGACAATTTCTACCGCTAGTGATGCTGGAATGACTATTCTTCCGTCTTCTAACTGATACCATTTGTTCTCCAAATACTTTCCAGGTTCAGTCTTTAACCACTCCTCTTCTTGAGCTGTATAAACTGGAGTCCATTGAGACAGTGGAGTTGGTATAAGAGCAGCTATATGCCCCACATACTCCTGTCTTCCCCATTCAGCGGCACGCTTAGCTGTACTGTCTGCCATCCGATTTCCTTTGGTTACATCACCATCTCCTCTCAGATGCGCTCGACAATGTATAATACCGACTTCTCTCGGCTCCCACACTGCTTCCAATAGTTGTAGGATTTCAGCTGCGTACTTGATTTATTTGCCTTCTGAATTCAATAGTCCTCTTTCTTTATACAAAGCTCCGTGGGCATGAGTGGTTAAAAACGCATACTTGGAGTCCGTGTAGATGTTCACTCTTAAACCTTCAGCCAATTGTAACGCTCGTGTCAGTGCTATCAATTCTGCCTTTTGTGCTGATGTTCCTTTTGCCAGTGGCCGAGCTTCTATCACCTTGTCTATCGTTGTTACTGCATATCCTGCATAGCAGATCCCTTCTTTCACATAACTACTGCCGTCGGTGTAATATTGAACATCGGGGTTCTGGATGGGAAAATCACGAAGATCGGGTCTACTTGAAAATACTTCATCCATTACTTCCAAACAATCATGTTGACTTTCAGTAGGTTGTGGCAAAAGGGTAGCTGGATTTAAGGTGTTTACAGTCTCTAAATGCACTCTTGGGTTTTCACACAACATTGCTTGATACTTGGTCATACGGCTGTTACTAAACCAATGATTTCCTTTGTAATCCAACAACGTCTGTACTGCATGTGGGACTCGTACATAAAGTTCTTGACCCAGAGTGAGTTTATCGGCTTCAGCTACTAGCAGGGCGGCTGCAGCTACGGCTCTTAGACAAGGTGGAAGTCCGCTGGCCACTGCATCCAGTTGCTTAGACATGTAGGCAACAGGTCTTTGCCATGATCCCAAGTACTGTGTCAATACTCCCACAGCCATTCTTCTTTGCTCATGTACATACAGGTAGAATGGTCGTGTGTGATCAGGTAGAACTAATGCTGGGGCACTCATCAAAGCCTTCTTCACATCTTCAAATGCCGTTTGCTGTTCTTGAGTCCATAAGAAGGGGTCGTGCTCTGTACCTTTGATAGCTGCATACAGAGGTTTTGCCAGTATCGCGTAGCTGGGAATCCATATCCTACAGAAGCCTGCTGCCCCCAAGAATTCTCGCACTTGTCTTCTATTCTTGGGTATCGGTATTTGGCACACAGCTTCTTTTCTCTCTGGCCCCATAATTCTTTGACCTTCAGAGATATGGAATCCCAGATATTTGACAGTTGGCAAACACAACTGAGCCTTCTTTCTAGCCACCTTGTATCCTGCCTTCCAGAGAATGTGTAGTAAATCGTGCGTCGCTTGCTGACATATTTCCTTTGTAACTGCTGCTATCAACAAGTCATCTACATATTGTAACAATACACACTCTCCTGGGATGGACTCGAAATCCAATAAATCTTGACTTAGAGCTGAACCAAATAGGGTAGGTGAATTTTTAAACCCTTGGGGCAGTCTTGTCCAGGTCATTTGGCGTTTTGAGCCCGTTACAGCGTTTTCCCATTGGAAAGCGAAGATACATTGACTTTCTGCGGCAATTCGGAGGCAAAAGAAGGCATCTTTGAGGTCTAAGACTGTAAAATAAGTAGCCCCGCCCGGAATTAAAGCAAGCAGGTTATATGGATTGGGCACAACTGGATGTATACTAACAACCGCATCATTGACTGCTCTCAAGTCCTGCACAGGTCGATACTCATCTGTACCGGGCTTTTGAACAGGCAGCAATGGGGTGTTCCAGGGGGAAGTACAGAATTTTAGGATACCATACCGTATGAACTTATCCAGATAAGATTGGATGTTCTTCTTTGCCTTCTGCGGGATGTGATATTGTCTTAGGCTCACTGGATAAACCCCAAGTTTTAGTTTGATTTTAATAGGTGGAATATTGCGGGCCAGTCCTGGTGGGTTGTTCTCTGCCCAAACTCCTGGTATGTTGAATAAGGACTCATCACTCCTAGGGTTTTGGCTAGTCAACGCTGTATAAAGTCGCCACTCTTCTTCCTTTGGTATGGATAATGTCATAATACCTGAAGGTCCATTAAACTTTAAGTATGTTGTTCCATTTGGTAGGAACGTAATCTGCGCTTGTAACTTAGATAGCATATCACGTCCCAGCAATTGGACTGGACATTCAGGCATATAAAGGAATTGATGTTTTACTACGTGGCCTCCCAATGTACAGAGTCGACTTTTAAGAACCGGTTTTGCAGCACTTCTTCCAGTTGCTCCTATTACAGTAATAGTTCTTCCAGATGGAGGAGCAACTAGGTCAGTCACCACCGAATGTTCAGCACCAGTGTCGATCATGAACGCACTCCTTTTTCCCCCTATTGATACATCGACCATAGGCTCCGCTCGACCAAGGGGGATGGAGCCCGGTCGGTATCAATAGTCCTCCATGACCGTGTCAGCCAATCCTACAAAGTCCCTACCTTCTCTATCGCGGGACCTTTGCGCTGCTGGATAATACCTATCTTCCCTAACACTTCCTCTGTTCCCATTGCTCCCTCTATTACCATTACTCCCTCCGGGGCCTCCTCTACCTCTCGCTCTGCCTCTAAAGTTTCCGTAACCTGCCCTGGGTTGGTCTCTCTCGTACTGCTCTCTTTGTGGACACTCGTTCCTCCAATGCCCTTCTTCCTTGCAATACGCGCACTGATTCCTACTCAAAGGCTCCCTATTCCATCTACTATCGCCTCTATCTGGGCCCCGTCTATCTACGCCTGCGATCGCTACCGCTAGCATATCTGCCTTTTTACGCATCTTGCGCTCTTCCTCTTTCTTACTTTCTGTTTCCCTATTCATATACACTTTATTCGCTACCTCCATTAGTTGGGTGATAGACATACCTGCAAACCCTTCTAACTTTTGTAGCTTGCGCTTAATATCTCCGTAAGCTTGGCTGACAAAGGCGGAGTTCACCATTCGGGAATTATCTGCGTCTTCCGGATTAAAGGGGGTATACAAGCGGTATGCCTCCAATAATCGGTCATAAAAGACACTGGGCGCTTCATCACTTTTCTGAATCACCTCAACTGTCTTCGACATATTAATGGCTTTCTTCCCTGGCTTTCATGCCAGCAATTATAGCGTCTCTATAGGCTCTGAGTTGAACCATATCTGCGCCATTTACATTCCAGTCGGGATCGGTATTAGGGTAATGTGTTGCGGCCCATGCTGCTGGATTGGCTTGATTCAAAGCACGGGCTCTATCCTCTAGCGCTTTAATGGCCGCTTGATTAATCCTTGTCCTTTCCTCATTATTAAACAAAGTCATTAATAACTGCTGGCAATCAGCCCATGTCGGATTATGTGTCTGAACTATCGAGGTGAACAGATCGGTCATAGCTTGTGGTTTCTCAGTGTACGAGGAATTGTGGGTCTTCCAATTCAAGAGATCAGTAGTCGTGAACGGGACATATACGAAGACTGGGTCAGCATGTGCCATTTGACCTGCGGCATCGATATAAGCTGACCCGGGATTCAGACGAAGAGACATCTGATAATGTTTTAATTGTTGGGTACCAGTCAGTTGTCGGGTTAGTATGGGGCTACGTGGAGGGGCGTCAGTTATGGGTTCCAGTCGGGGGGGAAATAGGGCATGAGGATGTGGGAGCTTGATTTTGGGAAAAGTTAGTAAATAGAATACTCCCAGCCGAGCTAGAAGAAGCTTGACCGGAAGTTTGAAGTGGCGCCAAATCAGGATATTTAGATATAACGGGGGTTGGTTCTGGTTCCGGAAGGGGAGGTTTAATACGAGGAGGGGTGGATTCTGTACTAGAGGAGGAAGCGGAAGTGGATGAGGGCAATGAGGGGAGGGGTATAGAACTTCCTGCATTCGCGTTACCTCTTCCTGTAGGGAAGTAAGGGGGCGGCAAAGGGATCTCGGACTCAGGGGGCGTGTCCAAAATGGGCCTAACCACAGTCCTAGTGGACAAACAAGTCCTGGCCACCATGAGGCGACATTGCTCCTCGTGGCATATCTGAATCCATTTTGGCGAGTCGTTTACGGCCTGTCTCCAACAATCAATATATGGAAACTGTCCGTAAAGTTCAGGCCTACCTGACACAGCCACGTGTACGCGCTGTATCAGGGTTGGATCCAAACTACCACGTGGCGGCCATGCCGCAACCAAAGTAGGCCACTCCCTAGTGCACAAAGTGACCAAACGTACAGGAGACATTTTAACCCCAAAATCACAGGTTTTGAATCCCTTTTTAAAATTCTTTACCATACAACCTAAGGGATCCGGAATCGTTGACTCCGACGCGCCCATACTTATCAATGGAACGTCATTGACAACGAATACTATTCAACAGTCACACCCGTTTCCTCTGGCAACAGCACCACGTGGTACGGTTACCAAGTGAAACGTACACAATAACACAATAAACACTCAGGGAATTCCCGTACACACACAGCTGTTACACCAGTCACTAGATAATCAATATTATGCCCTTTGGCGAAACTATACAGTCACCCACGCTATAATTCTCTATATATGAATTACCCGTCTATAACACACCCCAGTAACATCGTCTTTTACAAATAGCGGTTACAGTACGGTTAGCATAGGTCAAAGCACAATTTAAGGTCACAATACAATTATTAGTGGTTATGGTGTTAAACATGCAATGGACGACAGTGATTAGTACTTATATACAGTGTCAGTAAATATACAGGGTTATGGTACCGTGCACTATGATACAGCAACACACTATTAACACTCTCGCTAGACGGCTGAGCTCGCGCTATCTAACAAGATATACACTTTACTAAACAATCTTTAACACATTTACAATTCCCAACTAAACTATTGGCCAGTACCTTGAATGGACTACCTAAAACTATGTACACCCATTTTGGTTAGCCACACTGCCCAAGCACCACATATAGCGAGCTAGAGGACCGAATTTACACAGGCGCCTCTTAGTCGATTACTATCAAAAATCTAGTGGGTTCCAAATTTACACGCCTTCACACTTAGCCAAGATAGGTTGAGAGCTAGCGAACCGAATTTACACAGGCGCCGCTTAGTCTCCCGGTCCCTCCGACCTAGCGAACGTAATATACACCCTAGAACGCTAGTCTAGACAAGACACCGGTGTCCGGCTAGGGCTATTTACACCAGAACCCCGCCTGACTAACCAAATCAAACGGTCTTACTAAAGAGCGTTCGATTGAGCGGTGCGCCTTCGCTCCTTCCCTCCGACAGAGGGGGCAGATTCCATACACAATTCAAACCCCTTATGGGCCTACCGCACAATCGGTATACCCCTAGTGGGTCTGCCGTCTAAAACAGCAGTTGTCTTACCTCCTTGTTCCTGAACCTGAGTTCACACTCATCGACGGGGACACCCCAGCACTTCTTACGTAGAGGCCGATGATCTCCTGGACAACAGACCAGTGGCGCCGAGACGAAGGGAGGTCCACGCAGAAGTTCAGGGGTGCAGCCGTAGAGAACGTGGGCAAAGATAGACCGTCTCACGCCTCTGCCTCTCAGCTACCGTTGAACGATGAGCTTCCCGGCCAATGCACCAAATGATACCGGAGAAACTGACGGAAGCCAAGCACAGAGAGATGGACACAGGTTTCTTCAGGAAGGAAGAGATTCTTTATTGGATCACCGATCGGGACTCAGAGGGACTAGTGTCACCAAAATACAGCAAGTTCTGAGCCCCTACAATAGTGCAAGCTCCTTATATAGGCACATAACTCCTCCCATATTAAGCTCCACCCGCACATTCTCTTGACCAATCAATACAAATAAGAATTAACTTCCTGCTTGACCGCATGGCTTGTCCAGCACAATGGAGGAGGGGAATACTACATCCTGTATTCTTGCACATGCTCCGTACACTACTGATCGTATCTTGCCTCGTGCAACCAACTGATCGATACGTCAGCATATGCACGTACACATGCCACGTGGTAATCTCGGCCTACTAAATTTATTTTTACCGAGATTCCACCACAAGGAGAAGCTTATGAAAGCTACTGCAGGAACATGGGTAAATTGGACAAAATATCTACCAGCTATTTTAGCTGAGATAAGAATGACTCCCCACAAGGTGACTACATTATCTCCATTTTAGATTCTGATGGGACGACCTTTTCCCACACCCTGGGCCAGGGAACCGCTTGTTATAATGTCTGGGGATTTACAGCTAATACAAGAACAATATGTACAGGAATTGTTGATGAAACTGAATGGTATATATGGCAATTTTTCTTTGCAGTTTCCCTTACCTTCACAGGAACCTACTGTGATTGCTGTAACCAGAACCGCTGTCCTCACAGATTCCCATGACATCTGGATTCACGCATCCCGAGTGAAGCTGTGTCCAAAGAGGGGAGCCAAGGAAGACAACACCACTCCTCGCTCGGAAACAGAAGAAATTCCCCTTAGCGAAGCATCATGGTTTTCACACCATATCATAGATTGAGAGGATCATACGAATCTGAGACCAAGATTATGTTGTGCGCTATGCTTTCTGGAGTTGTTATACTCCCTCTGATATTGTTCCTTAAATGCCATTATGAGTACAAATCAATGGCAAGTTTGAAACCTGTTTGTTTCTGGAAAAAGGACTCTGACACGATGAACAATTTTATAACATGACAGGAGGCTTCGTATTTGCTTTAGTCTCTCTTTACTAGAACTCCACAGCAGCACAGAAAAACAACCAATCAGAAAAAAAGTTAGGTACTATAAAGTCACCCCCTTCCCATTGCATCATTTCCTCTTTCTTTGCTGCTCCGCATCAGTACAGGTCAGAGTACCACTGCCTCCTGCTTCTAGTGGGTGGCTTTGGGATTTAGTGTGATTTATTTATGATTGTTATGAGCTATGCTTGGTTGTGAGATTTATGTGCCTTTCTGGCTCTTTTATTTTCTTTGGGGAATGTTTCCTGTTACGGTACCACCTTCCGAGCTCCATACACAGCCTTTAGTCACTTGTAATCCCGGTTCCCCCAATAACGAGACCAAGCTCCATTATGAGGGTAAAACATGAACTGAGGACTGGATCAGCCAGCCTGCCTTTTATTTGCATTTCACACACACAGGCCACACCCAAGGGGAGGCATAAAATAACCACTGGCATCGATGGTACATCCCACACATTCCCTCCCCTTGGTGTGACACATAATCCTATTATACATACAGTTTGGAATATACTTTTATACAACTTTCATAACTTCAAATCCATCCATCATATTCACATAAGAGGCACATATTCAGATTCAGCATACTTAAAACATAAACAGTCTCAAAAATCACACCAATCCCTTCAGGGAATACAAAGTTACTCCAAAGTCCGTTTATGACCGACCGCAGGTACCGTTTCGTGCCCAAAAGAGTTCCCTGGATTCGGGCTGTGCGGTCGGTCACTTGCTGGCCGAAAAATGGCTACGTCCCGTTCGAAGTGGGTCGATACTTCGACTTTCGTTGAACTGTCGAAGTATCGTCGATAGTACGGGTCGGCGGATTCGAAGTTAAAATGGCCGCCGCCACGTGGTCCTTTGTTCGATGTCGGCCACCTCGAGGACTTTGGTAGCTTTGGCGCTTTGTTAGTTTCCGCTGTATTTACAAGGTCATTTGTACAAAGTCACAACCCTCCGCATGATCTCTCAGGGACCATAAGGACTGGGCAAATCAGACGAACCCAATAGGTTTAGTCCAGATGGATGGGTCTGTCACATGGCTCCCTCCTTGTGGAACACTCCGGCAGACCCGGCTTGACCCTGTGGCGGGTCAACTTGGGGATGACCGGACTTAGGAAGAATAGGGACGTCTATTTGCCGGGATAACCCATCCGCATTCCCATTCTGCTTACCGGGCCGGTAGCTGATGGTAAAATTATAAGTCTGCAAGGCCAAACTCCACCTCAGCAGTCTGCCATTGTCCCCAGAGACCCGGTTAAGCCAGACAAGGGGGTTGTGGTCTGTTACGAGGGAAAATTCTTGTCCGTATAGGTAGGGGCTCAGTTTCTTCAGTGCCCAGACCAGGGCTAAACACTCTTTCTCTACTGCCGCATAACTCACTTCTCGAGGTAGTAACTTTCTGCTGAGATATGCGACAGGGTGCTCTCCTCCATCCTCCCTGACCTGGCTCAGCACAGCCCCCAGTCCATACATGGAAGCGTCTGTGTGGACAAGAAAACATTTGTTAGGGACTGGGGCAGCCAGGACAGGGGCATTCACAAGAGCCTGCTTCAGGGCTTGAAACGCGGCTTCACAAGCTGGAGACCACAGGACCTGCCTAGGTAAGTTCTTTTTAGTCAGATCAGTCAGGGGCTTGGCAATCGTGCTGTAGTCGGGGACAAAACGTCGATAATAACCCGCTGTCCCTAGGAAGGCAAGCACTTGGGTCTTGGTGATAGGTGTGGGCCAGTTAGCTACCGCTTCCACCTTGGCCGGTTCGGGTCTCTGGCTCCCACAACCCACCCGGTGACCCAAGTACTGCACTTCTGCCATGCCTAAATGGCACTTGTCTGGTTTCAGAGTCAGGCCGGCGGCCCGAATCTTGTCCAACACTACCCCTACGTGTGCTAGGTGGTCTTCCCAAGACTCACTGTAGACCGCGATGTCGTCCAGGTATGCACAGGCAAATCCCTGGAAGCCATCTAGGAGTCTATCCACCATACGCTGGAAGGTAGCCGGAGCATTCTTCATCCCGAATGGCATAACCCTAAACTGGTACAGGCCAAACGGGGTGACGAAGGCCGACTTGGGGATAGCCTCCTCGGCCAGGGGGATCTGCCAGTACCCTTTACATAGGTCAATGGTGGTCAGATAGCGCCCCCTGGCAATGCGGTCTAATAACTCGTCTATCCGGGGCATCGGGTAGGCGTCAGTGGTAGTCCGCTCGTTGAGCCGCCTGTAATCCACACAGAACCGGGTGGTCCCATCTTTCTTGGGTACTAGGACTACGGGCGACGCCCACGGACTATCTGAGTGCTCAATAACCCCCAGCCGGGTCATCTCCTGTATCTCCTTCCGCATTCCTTCTCGGACTGCTTCCGGGATACGGTATGGGGGTTGTCGTAGGGGGTTCTGTCCGGGTGTCTCGACCTTGTGTATAGCTAGGTTGGTGTACCCGGGTTCTTGGGAGAACGTCGCCTGCTTCTCCCACAGAAGCTGTCTTGCCTGGGTTTTCTCGGCCGGGCTTAGTCGGTCACCTAGCTGTACGAGGCTAGTAAGGTCGGTCTGGGGATCCCTTTCTAGCAGGTCAGGTAAAGGCAAGTTCTCTGGGTCGTCGGTAGCTGGGGCACAAACTGCTGCAACATCCTCGGGTCTTTCCTGATACTCCTTGAGCATGTTCACATGAAAGGATCGTTGTACCCTTTCATCCGAACAGCTGGCTATAAGATAGGTAGTATCGCATACCTGAGCTAATACCTTGTACGGGCCCTGCCAAGATGCTTGCATCTTGTTTGCCTTCACAGGTTTGAGCACTAGAACCTTCTGCCCAACCTGGAAGACCCGCTGTCGAGCACCCCGATCGTACCATCGCTTCTGTTTCCCCTGGGCCGCCCGGAGATTTTCCCTTACCATCAGGGATAGTTTCTCCATGCGGTCCCGGAGTTCCAGAACATATGGCACTATGGGGGTCCCTTCTTCCTCCGTCTCCCCCTCCCAGTGTCCTCTAATGAGATCTAGGGGTCCACGAACCCTTCTCCCATAGAGTAACTCAAAGGGGGAGAATCCAGTCGATTCCTGGGGCACCTCTCTGTATGCAAATAGCAGATGAGGCAGGAATCGCTCCCAGTCTCTGCAAGTGTCAGTAAAGGTCCTCAGCATCTGTTTGAGGGTGCCATTAAATCGCTCGCAGAGACCGTTAGTCTGTGGGTGATATGGTGAACTAAGTAGCGGGTTGATGCCGCACACCTTCCACAGCTGCTGGGTGAGCACAGCGGTAAATTGGGTTCCCTGATCAGAGAGGATCTCCTGAGGGAACCCGACCCTAGTAAAGACTTTAACCAGGGCATCAGCAACCGTCTCTGCCTCTATATTAGACAGCGCTACTGCCTCTGGGTAACGGGTGGCGTAGTCTACCACAGTAAGAATATATTTCTTACCGGATGGACTAGCCCTGGCCAGTGGACCCACAATGTCAACGGCTATGCGGGAAAAGGGCTCTCCAATGATAGGCATCGGCTGTAGCCTAGCTTTGGGATGATCTCCTCGCTTACCTACCCGTTGACAAGTGTCGCACGTGCTACAATACATCCGCACATCTCGGTTAAAATTGGGCCAGAAAAAGTTTTGGGTGATCCTATGAGCTGTGCGGTGGGAACCTAGATGACCTGCCAGCGGCACGTCATGCCCAATCCGCAGAATCTCCTGTCGATACTTTGCAGGTACTACTAGTTGTCGTTTCTGCGGAGGGGCATTCGGTTTCGGGGAAGATTTCGGGATCCTGTACAGCCTATCCCCCACCCACTCGTAGTGTTCCCCACCTACTCCTTCTTCCCCAGCGTCGGCCCTGGCTCTGTACTTGGCCAACGTCGGGTCCTCCCTAGTTTCCTTCCCGTACATTTCTGGGGTATCCCAGCCTAACGTCTAAGGTACAAGTCGGGGTAGAGAGTCTTACCTGGGTCTCAGCAGCAGGTGGGCCGGCCTCAGCGGCACGGGTCTGGGCACGGGTCGTGACAGCGTCCACTGCAGCGGGGCCCATGGGAGCAAAGGCCGAAACAAGGGGGGCCAAGTCGTTGCCAAGGAGAACATCAGCGGGTAAATCCTTAATGACCCCCACATTCACGTGTCTAGCGCCCACTCCCCAATCCAAATGTACCCGGGCCACGGGTAGGCGAAATACTGCACCCCCGGCTACTCGTACTGCCATGGTATCCCCGGTATGTTGAGCCTCGGACACTAGGTGCTTTTGGAGCAAAGTCAGGGTTGCACCAGTGTCTCGTAGCCCACTGACTTCCCTTCCGTTGACCTTTACACTCTGTCGGTGGTGTTGTCGATTGTCCTGGTGGGCAGCCTGAACAGGGTCCGCCTCATGTAAGATGCCCCAGCATTCCTCTTCCTCTACACAGTGGGCTGCTGGAAGAGGTGCTCGGGAAGGTGCCCCCGTGGGTTTCCTCCAGGACTGGTTCCTGTTGGCACGGTTCATCGGGCACTCCTGTCGCCTGTGCCCTAGCTGATTGCACAGGTAGCACCGAAGGGGTTCAGAGTACTCTCGGGCGTTAAACCGGGGTGGACGTTGGTACTGGGCAGACGGAGGGGGTGCGGATGGTCTGTTTATGGGAGGCTGATACGTGGCAGCGGCTGGTTGGTATTCCGCTCTGGCTGTGGCCTTGGTGATGGAATTGTCCAGTCTGCGAGCGTCGGTGTACTCATCGGCCAAGCGAGCCGTATCGTGTAGAGTGGAAGGCTTACGGTCTCTTACCCACTCTCTGACCCCTGTTGGCAATTTGTCGAAACAATGTTCCAATAAAAACATCTGCAGCACCTCTTCTCCTGACACCGCCTGGCACCCTGCCATCCAGTGGGCGGCTGTGCGATGTACCTTGCAGGCCCATTCAACGTATGAGTCCCCAGTTGTTTTTGCAGTGTCTCGAAACCTCCTCCGGTATGCCTCGGGTGTAACAGCATACCGGGCAAGTAAAGCTTCCCTGACGGTCACATAATCCCCGATCTCCTCATCCGGGATGGCCCGAAAAGCGTCGTTGGCCCGGCCGGATAACTTGCCGGACAGTATAGCAACCCAGTCTTCCGGGGGTACCTTGTGCAGGGCACATTGCCGCTCAAAATCCGCAAGGTACCCGTCAATCTCTCCTTCTGTCTCACTGAAGGCTTTGAAGGCCGCAAATGGCACTTTCTGTTTGTCCCCCGGGTTTGCTGTGACTGGGGCTGCTGCAGCACCGTTTTGGCGTAGCAGGCTGGCCTCCACAGCGGCTTGAACCTGGGTGATGATCTCCGCGGAGGGGTTGGGGCCATAATGGGCCAGCCTAATTCTTACCGCCCGGTCAAATCTTGCCTCCTCGGGGGTTCTGTCGTCTGGGCTGGGTCCATTGGTTCCCTCTGCCGCTGGTACTCCATCCATTTCCAGCAATAAAGCAATAATGTCCCTCTTCTTGAGGTTACTGGCCTGTCCGCCCCTTTGTTCCAATAAGTCTTTTAGGGTGGCTCTTCTCAGGTTTTGGTATTGTAGTTCCATTTATTCCTGGTCGTAGTGGTCTCTTTGGGCGTTGAGGATCATCCCGTCGCTTGCCACCAGTTGTTACGGTACCACCTTCCGAGCTCCATACACAGCCTTTAGTCACTTGTAATCCCGGTTCCCCCAATAACGAGACCAAGCTCCATTATGAGGGTAAAACATGAACTGAGGACTGGATCAGCCAGCCTGCCTTTTATTTGCATTTCACACACACAGGCCACACCCAAGGGGAGGCATAAAATAACCACTGGCATCGATGGTACATCCCACACATTCCCTCCCCTTGGTGTGACACATAATCCTATTATACATACAGTTTGGAATATACTTTTATACAACTTTCATAACTTCAAATCCATCCATCATATTCACATAAGAGGCACATATTCAGATTCAGCATACTTAAAACATAAACAGTCTCAAAAATCACACCAATCCCTTCAGGGAATACAAAGTTACTCCAAAGTCCGTTTATGACCGACCGCAGGTACCGTTTCGTGCCCAAAAGAGTTCCCTGGATTCGGGCTGTGCGGTCGGTCACTTGCTGGCCGAAAAATGGCTACGTCCCGTTCGAAGTGGGTCGATACTTCGACTTTCGTTGAACTGTCGAAGTATCGTCGATAGTACGGGTCGGCGGATTCGAAGTTAAAATGGCCGCCGCCACGTGGTCCTTTGTTCGATGTCGGCCACCTCGAGGACTTTGGTAGCTTTGGCGCTTTGTTAGTTTCCGCTGTATTTACAAGGTCATTTGTACAAAGTCACAACCCTCCGCATGATCTCTCAGGGACCATAAGGACTGGGCAAATCAGACGAACCCAATAGGTTTAGTCCAGATGGATGGGTCTGTCACATTTCCTTTACATTACTGATAGTTTTTCATGTGTTTATTTATACAGATTACTGGTAGTTTGCTATGTGTTTATTTATACAGATTACTGGTAGTTTGCCATGTGTTTATTTATACAGATTACTGGTAGTTTGCCATGTGTTTATTTATACAGATTACTGGTAGTTTGCCATGTGTTTATTTATACAGTTTACTGGTAGTTTGCCATGTGTTTATTTATACAGTTTACTGGTAGTTTACCATGTGTTTATTTATACAGATTACTGGTAGTTTGCCATGTGTTTAGTTATACAGATTACTGGTAGTTTGCCATGTGTTTAGTTATACAGATTACTGGTAGTTTGCCATGTGTTTAGTTATACAGATTACTGGTAGTTTACCATGTGTTTATTTATACAGATTACTGGTAGTTTACCATGTGTTTATTTATACAGATTACTGGTAGTTTACCATGTGTTTATTTATACAGATTAATGATAGTTTGCCATGTGTTTATTTATACAGATTAATGATAGTTTGCCATGTGTTTATTTATACAGATTAATGATAGTTTGCCATGGGTTTATTTATACAGATTACTGGTAGTTTGCCATGTGTTTAGTTATACAGATTACTGGTAGTTTACCATGTGTTTATTTATACAGATTACTGGTAGTTTGCCATGTGTTTATTTATACAGATTACTGGTAGTTTGCCATGTGTTTATTTATACAGATTACTGGTAGTTTGCCATGTGTTTAGTTATACAGATTACTGGTAGTTTACCATGTGTTTATTTATACAGATTACTGGTAGTTTACCATGTGTTTATTTATACAGATTAATGATAGTTTGACATGTGTTTATTTATACAGATTAATGATAGTTTGCCATGTGTTTATTTATACAGATTAATGATAGTTTGCCATGTGTTTATTTATACAGATTAATGATAGTTTGCCATGTGTTTATTTATACAGATTACTGGTAGTTTGCCATGTGTTTAGTTATACAGATTACTGGTAGTTTGCCATGTGTTTAGTTATACAGATTACTGGTAGTTTGCCATGTGTTTATTTATACAGATTACTGGTAGTTTGCCATGTGTTTATTTATAGTTTTCTGTTAGCTTTCCATGTGTAAATGTCACAGAGTTCTGTGAGTTTCAGGTAGATATATCACAGATTACTGTGGGTTTCCATATGTATATTTATATCACAGAGTACTGTGGGTTCTATGGCTATGTATATGTATATATCACTGATTACTGTGAGTTCTCAGATTCCTGTGAGTTCTAGGCCAGTGTATATATATATATATATATATATATATATCACAGATTACTGTGGGTTCTATGACTATGTATATATCACAGATTTCTGTGATTTCTATGTCAGTGTATATAGCACGGCTTGCTGTGAGTCTTAGTGCTATAGATATCACGGATTGCTGTGAGTTTCACTGACGGTAGATGTCAGTCCTGTCTATGCCGATACTATTCTATCTTATCAGGCTTCTTGGGAAGATTCATTGAGTTGAAGAGACCTTCTGAAGAGACCATGAGTACTATACCCTTCAGGCGGTACGATGATGATGACCTACAATAAAGATAAGATATATCATACAGATGTGTATGTACATGTGCATTACAATTTGCACTTTAAAGAAGGTATTGCTCAGCAGAGCTTGCTTTTATGGACACTATATCACTGGAACATTTCCAGCTTAAACCCGGGTTTTACCTCTATGTTGCCTGCTGGGCACTTAGGGACCGCCAGTCCCGGTTACGGTTTATTCACACAGTAGTACGCTGTCTAAGATTAGTGTCTAAGGGTCCTAGGTCACAGGATACCCAGAGGATTTACAGACATTTAGGGGACTCTGCCAAACTCAGAGGTCCCCATTATTCATTTAATATGAAACACAGGATTGGCCTGCTATGTCTGTGCCCCATTGAAACGGCCTGCTATGTCTGTGCCCATTGAAACGGCCTGCTATGTCTGTGCCCATTGAAATGGCCTGCTATGTCTGTGCCCATTGAAACGGCCTGCTATGTCTGTGCCCATTGAAACGGCCTGCTATGTCTGTGCCCCATTGATTGGCCTGCTATGTCTGTGCCCCATTGATCGGCCTGCTATGTCTGTGCCCATTGAAACGGCCTGCTATGTCTGTGCCCATTGAAATGGCCTGCTATGTCTGTGCCCATTGAAACGGCCTGCTATGTCTGTGCCCATTGAAACGGCCTGCTATGTCTGTGCCCCATTGATTGGCCTGCTATGTCTGTGCCCCATTGATCGGCCTGCTATGTCTGTGCCCATTAAAACGGCCTGCTATGTCTGTGCCCCATTTATTGGTTTACTATGGCGGTGCCTAATTGAAGGGCCTGCTATGTCCGTGCCTATTTGCTTGGCCAACTATTCTGTGTCCATTCATTTGGCCTGCTGGACCTGTGCCCTTCTGATCGAGCCGAACCCCTTTTGGCCGCAGGCCTGGGGGAATATCACTGAGGAAAAACCAGTGCCCACCAGTGACATGGAAATAGGCAGGTGTCCAGACAAGTACCATTGCCATACTATCCAAGAGGACACCAATGTACGGCCATCTGAATATGGTGGGAAGGGTGAAGGCCCTAAACCTCATGCCTGAAGGGCAGGGTTTCGTATGAAGACTCCGGACACACATCTCCAAGGAGAACTTTGCACAGGCAAGGACCGGCGCTCAGACACCTACAGGAGAACGCAGTGTTTTCCTTGTCTTTAACAACTAACTCCGTATCTGCCTCCCGGTATCCATATAGGTATCGGTAGTTATTTCATGCGTAAAATTAGCTCCTGACCGTGTTCAGTGGGGCTTACTTGTCTTACCTTCCGGCCTGCTTTTTGCCTTCTAGCTGAGACAGAATTTGCGTTTTTACGTTATTGTTGTTTTTTTTTTGTTTGTTTGTTTTTTTCGTGACTTCCTTTTCCTTTCGCTCGGGTCGTCGAGAGGCCTGACTTGACCTCCTCCAACATCCCGGGCACTCGTGGATTGCGGAGAACGTCTCCAGCTTTCCTCAGACTACCAACGGTCAGCCTGGACCCTGCGCGCGTGCACGGGATCCAGACGGTCAGTTGATAGTTTTCCCATCGTTGTTCTGTAGATTGCCCTCAGCCTTATGCTGATACTAGTATTTGGTGTGCCCTGCAGTTGGTCACCCTGAGTCTCTAGGGACTCTAGTTGGGATCACAGGAGGGTGCGACCCTCCATCACTTCGATCCGAGAATATTTTTTCTTTGGGAACAGAGAGCGATCCCCTCTCAGATACGGAGCCGGACACTGATTTGTTATTAGAGGGCGCAACCCTCCCTCAACTCAGCCAGAGACTGAGCTGGACGCTATCACAATATTCGATCACATTATAGAGAGTGCGGCTCTCTCATACACTCGAGGCTCTACAATGCCGACCATTTGTTCATCACACAGGCTTGTACCTGTGCAAGACATCGATGACTACATGGAGGGGCGTCCCTCCTGCATTCAATTAGATCTGACGTCCGTGCTACTGATTTTGTTATAGAGGGCTGCCTGGTCATGCAAGATATACATATTTAGACTGGATCCCTCTATTCTATCTCCTGTAATGGATCTACTGGATCCGTCCCACTCTAACCCACGCAAGACATTCTCGCAGAGGTATAACGGGAGGAGTCTCCCACTTATTTACACACACTCCTGGAGAGGGTACGGCTAACGGATGGACCTCAGGTATTACGTGAGTGCAGGTTTTGGTGTATTCTGCACCATATAAAACAGAGGATTGCTTTCTGTTTTTGGATATCCAGACCATTGCGAACAACTGCGCAGACAGTTTCTCCCATATTTAGGTGGCAGGAGATACAGAGACCTTCATGGAGCAAAGGGGCACTGCCTTGCTCGAGTAACAAGATTAAGGAAGGCCTATTATCCGATCTGAAGGTAAACCGTTCGCATGGATCACATGGTAAGACCGGTAACCCCGGTTGTATTGAGTTTCCCGCTCATTACGATCTTGGGATGAGATGGCAGGGCTGCCCCATCTCCTCGGAACGCATACCTGGTGATCAGGGTTCGGAGATGGGGGTCCTCCGTCTATACTCTATTTCTTCCTCACGGGAGCCGTTTTGTCTGGATTTGCGCTAACCTACTTTTCAACTACCGTCATGGAGACCTACAAGGCTTTATGGAAGTACCTGGTGTGCCCGGACTCCTACTCAGACATCTTTCACTCTTAGAAGAGGACATATCTGGATGGAAATCTGCACTCCGGTTGGCACTTCCCATCACTTTGATTATTCCTGGGATTCGCTACTCCCAGAATAGTCGACCACCGTTCCTCCACACAAGTTCAGTTCGGAACCCTGAATGGACGTCCTTTTGGAGTCTTTCCTCTACTGCGTCCGAGGATTACACAGTTCACTTGGAATATTGAAATCACTTAGGATACGGCTAGATTGACCACACTCTTGCCCGCATTATAAATTTATTCTCGGAGGAGTCATCTCACCGGGTAGGCCAGGAGGGAACGACAGATCCTACTCGGTTCTATTGCGATTTGGTGGTGGACTTAGACGCATTCCTTGAGATTGAAGACCTGCCTGCAAGGCCACATTGCCGGGTGCCCCTGGCACGATCGGTGGAGCAACCTTATACATCAAGAGTTGAGACATGGTGGCAGTGTCTTATCGCGGCCCTAAGTCCGCAAATGACCTTCGACATTTTATAACTGCAGGGAAATGGCTAATAGGTCAGTTTTCCAGCTCATGGAGCGGCTGGTAGGTAACAGGTCGCGACCCCACGTACATTGGATCTATCAGCGGAGGATGTTTTTTCCGTTTTTGGGATACTTCATCAACTGGCATCTCCATCGGTTGCTGTATTGTCATCTATCGCAGTTGGAAAGTCCATTTGGGATTGCTTGGGTAGCTCAGAGAATGGGTACCAGCGAAACAAACAGCGTGGAATTTGTTGACTGAGCGTTAAAACAGCAAATACGAAGCCTCCTGTCATGTTATAAAATTGTAGATTATGCTAGCTTTAGTGTACCTATAATCTTAATTTTATTAATGACAGGAGGCGAGTATTTCCCACCCGTTCTTATCCCTCCCTTTAATTTTATTGTTTGGATTAATCAGGTACGTATACAACTCTGCTTGTTGTTTCTGCTACCTGTCACCTGTCCTTATGTCTTTTTCATAAGTAGGGTTGGGATATCTACATATTAAGGTAATTTTGTTTGCTACATTGGGTATCTACAACTTTATTCAAAATACATTTCATTGGATAATCAACCTGTTCGATTCTGTTTTTCTCTCGTTTCAGTTTCCAGTCCTTCAGCGCGATCTGGTGTGGCGCTTCTTCGTGGATGGTGGACATTGACTTATTTATTTTCAGTCCATCAACGCTATCTGGTTGACAGTTCTTCTCAGACGTTGGACATTGCTGTATTCTTCATATCTGGACTTTGTTGCTTCCCATTATTTTTTCTGCCTTTGTTCTGTTTTGTCGCAGCTTGAAAGAGGAAATGATGCAATGGGAAGGGGGTTTTATAGTACCTAACTTTTTTCTGATTGGTTGTTTTTCTGTGCTGCTGTGGAGTTCTAGTAAAGAGAGACTAAAGCAAATACTCGCCTCCTGTCATTAATAAAATTAAGATTATAGGTACACTAAAGCTAGCATAATCTACAATTCTTCAATACCCCCAGCCCAATTAGGCCTTAGCCCCTCATCTTGCATTCGTCACACACGCTCCCTCAAGAACTTTTCTCCACCACCTTTGTATCAGCATGTAATATGCAATCATTCATTCACTGAACACATTTGGAGGAATTGGACAAATAATAACCCTTATAAGTACCAGTTACCCATATGGAATGTGTCCATAATTACTAGCACTACAAGTATTAATGAAACCGATGCATTATGTTTGTTTGACGGTTCACGGAAAATTGTTAGATCTTATAACGTAGAAATGTGCACAGTTAAGGTTGCTAATTACACTAGTATCTGTGCCACCTTATCTAATATAAGTTCTGATGGTAAGAAAAAGGATATGCATGTAGACACTCGTCCCCTATTTACGAACCATGCTTACTCCAGAATGAGAAAAAGAAAAAGAGGAAGATAAAGAAAGAGATAGGAAACTCCTAATCTCTAATCTAGATCGACCATGTTAGGAAACCCCTTCCTAGTAGTAATGATAAAACTTAACCTTTAATGGAGATGCAGTAAGACAATGTGAACACAAATAATAATAATAGTGGTAACAAAAGGAAAAACAAAAATAGAAAATTTAATAATAGAATAAGTAGTGGTTCCTAAATAACTGTGGTAATGGACAATAGCAATTATAGAAAAATTAAATTGTCGTCCTTATAAACCACCTCTAGGAGGAGAATTAAAGTCCAAACTGGTACAAGCAAATGTAAAGGGGGAGGTGGAGGGAGAGAGTCAGAGTTAGACACGAAAGGGGTGAAATTTGCAGGGATTAAGAAAGTCCTACTGGGTCGTAGAGGGGGTGACCTGGATCGCACTCTCCTCAGAAGAGAATCCTTCTGGATTTACAGCTTCAATACACTGACCCCTAACGGTCTAAATGAGGGGTTTACATTTACTCCCTTCATTGAAAAATGAATTACACTGCGAGCATTACTTTTCACCACCAGTAATGTATCTTCCCTATACTGTATATATTTCAATAAACTTTGTAAATACTTTTGTTATACTTTATGTAACTTGGATCACATACGTCTGTCCCTTTAAGAGTTGGGAGTCTTGGTGGCTGTCACCTTTAAGACAGAAGAGGCCTTGATGCTATTACTCTAATGACCATTAATAGACCCATTTCTATATGTTTTACTGTATCATTATTATTATTATTTTGGATGCAGACTTAAGTGAATAAGACTATATCATATATTCACTGTATCCTTTTGAATTTATAGGGAGATGTTAATTCCTCCTATATTGATTCTCTATTTGCATATAGTTTAGGGTTTTTTTTCGTAGTAAGCACCTTAGGTGTTTAATCGCATTAGCATATTCTGTCAACCAGCCCATTGCATTAGCATATTCTGTCAATCAGCCCATGACGTAATCAGATGGGCGGCACTGATTACATTGCCGTTTTTCGGCACGAACAGGTCAGCCACTCCCTCCTCATGTTGCCGGCTCGTCGGGTATAAAAGAACCGGCAGGAGGACAGAACGTCACTTTTACCTCTGACGAAGGCGCATTTAGAAGCGCTGAAACGCGCGTTAGGTATCTGAGTCAGTAGTGTTTCCAGATTGAGAGTCTTTAGTCTAGCTAGACTGGTCGCCTTTTTTTTTCAGGGTGGTTGGAGGTTGTTCACAAGGGGTGATTGGGGTTAGGTGATCCTGTTGGCTACTCTGCTAGCCGAGTTATTACTCCCTCTGCTCTAGGTGGGTGGTCTCCTAGATGCACACTGAATGCAAGTTTAAAGCAAGTTTAGAGCTTTCAACCGGCAATTTAGTTAGCCGAAGTTATACTTACTTCATATGCTCCACGTAGGTGGTCTCTTGATAGTACGCAGTAGGGGAGCTCCTATGGTTATAGGGTTTTGCAACATTGTGTACCCTAAGTGTAACTTTGGTATTTGCCTACTTGTTAGCTAGTGTGCTAAAGCCTTTCTATATTGGCGATCCTTCCCATTCTAAGAGTTGTAGAGGGCATTTATAGCCTAACTCTGACTCTCTCCCTCCACCTCCCCCTTTACATTTGCTTGTACCAGTTTGGACTTTAATTCTCCTCCTAGAGGTGGTATATAAGGACGACAATTTAATTTTTCTATAATTGCTATTGTCCATTACCACAGTTATTTAGGAACCACTACTTATTCTATTATTTTATTTTCTATTTTTGTTTTTCCTTTTGTTACCACTATTATTATTAATTGTGTTCACATTGTCTTACTGCATCTCCATTAAAGGTTAAGTTTTATCATTACTACTAGGAAGGGGTTTCCTAACATGGTCGATCTAGATTAGAGATTAGGAGTTTCCTATCTCTTTCTTTATCTTCCTCTTTTTCTTTTTCTCCTTAACACGTATGTAAGGGTTACCCCCTTTCCCAGGATTCCCCAGACACACTCATAGGCTGGTTGCCGTAGGCAACTGGCTTGTTTGTCTTCTCTCTTTGTTACTCCAGAATGAACTTAACAAGTGCGTATGGCACATATATCCTGAAAGTTATTTTACCATGACAGAAATAAGTACACGACATATCTGTTTAGCTACTAATCTCCCTACAAAGATAATTACTAGCACTACAAGTATTAATCTACCTCTCCCTTTTTCAGGATGTTTGAGTAATATTACCTGGTTAGAGCTTAATGGCACCCAATATTATTTCAGCGACACAATTACTTTAGACAAACATATTAACGCCCTATTAGGCTCGCTGCCTTTTGAAGATTACCATTTACCTCTTGAGACTATTGTCTCCTTAATGAAAGGAAAACAAAATATGTTTAAACATCTTGTTACACATAATGATGCTCTAGTACATACACAGGTAGCACTGATGTAGAATTATTAAAAAATCTTATTGTATTTATATTGAATTGCTGCTCTAACTCTGTATTAACCTGATACTGTGACAAATCTTCCATTTTGTCCTCATAACCTGACTTCTTCATATGAAAACTACATTACATGACAGTATTTCTCAGCACATCTAATACAATAGACAAGGACTGTATTCTCCATAAGGATATGACTAACCCAGGAACTGTTGAATTTCCCCTAACTCGCAACATAATATAATTTAAAGGCCATGAGAACACAGTAGTAATGAAATGTTCTATTCATAAGAGACCTTGCACCTAACCACGAGATTTGACATCACCGACCGAGTAAAATGACGCTCAAGACCCCTTGTCCCCCACCCGTGTCCGAAAAAGTACCACCTCTTGGTGGGTGGACACGGAACTAACCACTTAGCTTTTGATCCAATTAATTATATTGATAGGTGGACACTAACCCAGACACTTAACAATTAATCCAATTAATGATGTTTATTCACTGATATCTTGATAATCAATGATGACGAAAATGTCTCTTAAAAGGGCCTGCGCGCCCGCTGATTCTGCACTTGCCAATAAATTTCCTCGAAGTTATTTTAACCTGAACTCCGTGTGTCAGACTGAATTACTTCAGCGTATATACGCAATTCAATTCTCTTTAATTTGGACAGGAACAGATAGACACTTAAACATTTTGGTTTACTGAAAAAGTACCATAACAACTTTGGCGCCCGAACAGGGACTCCGGGCTATGTCTGGCCGGTGAGCCGTCCTAAGGAAGACAAGGGTGGACGGAGGAATCCAGGGGGAAGGAAGGGAGATTGATCACCTCCAGATACACGGTAGAGACTTCTGCAGAGCCACCGGTATGTTCCGGCCCCTTTGATTGACCCGTCCACGTGTCTGTGACTGCTTCCCGGGAGGACATCAAAGACAGGTAATATCTTGCCCGGAGTCTTATTACCCATTTGTTACCTGCATTTAGTCTATCTGTTGCCTGGGTGTGTCTAGTTTGGTTGCCCGGGCTGAATGTTTATTTGTTTCCCCTTTTTGGGATAAAGGGGGGGGTGGACCCGTGGTAGTTTGCTTGGGGGTCCTGTGTTTGTCTGTTTTCCCCTTTTTGGGATAAAGGGGGGGGTGGACCCGGGGGATTTGCCTGGAGTCCTGTTGCCTGTTTTACTCCTTTTAGGAGCCACGTGTTTGTGGCTGTAGGGAAAAAGGGGGGTTGACCTGTGGATGTGTTCCTGGGGGTCTTCTTTGCCTGTTTACTTCTTTTAGGAGCCTCGTGGCTGTGGCTGTAAGGAAAAAGAAGTTTGTGGAATTGTGGGGTCTGTGTAGAATCATAGTTTCCTGTGATCCAATTTTGTGTCACTTTGATAGCCTAGCTAGCTTCACTGTGCGCTTTCGGACCATCCAGCTCTAGTTGAGTTGGGGACGTCCTGACCCGGACCATCCAGCTCTAGTTGAGTTGGGGACGTCCTGACCCGGACCCTTCGGCTCTAGTTGAGTTGAAGGTCCACTGATTATTTTAACTGTGATAGGAGACTTAGCCTTGTGGCAGGGGACTCAGTTTCCTGGGGGGATTCAGGCAGGCATTGCTTGTTTTCCGCATCACGTGGTAGTGAGACTTATAGAGTGGGTTTTATAAGGGCACTACGGGAGTGAGGGTGGCGTGGCCACTTTAAGTGGACTGCTGTAACGAGGGAGGCTAGAAAGGATTTCGGACCGGTGTTAGCTGTTATCCTTGGCCGCTGGTAGTGAGACTTGAGGAAGTCATTCTCCGAGCGGGGACACTACGAGGTTGAGAAAGGTGACTTTGGAGTAAGCACATGTAGAAGGAAAGGGATTACTGTTGATTTCATTTGAACTGTGATGCATGCACTGTATTTCAACTGTACTGTTGTCTTGTTTGTTTAATGTGGAGTCATTTAAACTCCTGTATCTGTCTCTAAGGATTTTTCTTCCCTTACTCTTTACCTTTTCTACACTTCCTGTACTATTATACTATCCACTCCCATTCCTCTTAATAGAGAAGTGATTGGTCACACACTTCTCACCTCGCTCCAATCCGTGTCTACCACCCCGGGTAGGCGGATTCAGTGACTAGTCTACGTTTTGGGAAGACGCACTTGAGAAAGACCCACGATTCTCAGGTGGCAGTCGAGCATTGTAGACGTTCCGGTTCAATTTTCCTTATCTTTCCCTATATCTGGGACGCTGGTGTAGGGGAGAAGGGATCATGGGGCAGGATTTAAGTAAGCCCAGTAAGGGCTGGTTAGCATGTGATTTAGTTGATGACAGAGAGGGTGAGGAGATGGTTAAAGGTGTTGAAAAGATTGCAAAAGTTTGTAAAATAACTGTGCCGACATGTGGTAGATTACAACCAGAAAGTTGGCGTAGATTGTTGATGGAAAAGAAAGGCAAGCTTGCAAATTATAATTTATTAAAAACAGCTGAAGCATGGTACAGAGTAGCAAAGGCTATTCAGCAAGAAGGTTGGGTTGAAGAAGAAATAATTCACAAGGGTGTGAAAATGTTTGTGTACCATAATAATTGTGTTGCTGGGGCTCTTCCTCAGCCAGCGCCCCAAAATGGCGCCCGGGGGATGTCTATCCCAAAGATCCAGTCAGTAATGGGAGATTGCCAGCTGATTAATCCTCCCAATCCCCATCCCGTCACCTCTCCCGTTTGCCCGGTCCTAAATTCTGATGGATCCTACTTTTCCCCTTCTCCCTCCCTAACATTCCCATCATCCTCATCCATCCCCAAGCCACCTTCTGAGTCTAATGCTAACATCTCATCTGCCATTCCTTCCTCACACTTTGTCTCCGTAGATAATCCTACCCTCCCATCTGCATCTGCCCAGTTCACTAACCCCTCCTCTCCTGCCACTGTCAATCTTGCTGATCCCACTCCGGCTCCTCCTCCTTCAGGCACCTTTACTGACTCTTCCCCACCCTCTCCCTCGCCCGCCCCGACCACAGCCCAGTTTCCCACCCCCTCTGCTAATCCCTCCCCAACCTCACTGCCCACTCCAGGTTCCGCCCCAACTCCCACCCAAATGGCCTGGCCATACCCCTTCCCATACCCCTATCCTCACTGGCCATACCCCTTTCCCCAAGTCACTCCCCAGGTTCCGGTCATGCCCAGTCCGGTTCAGTCTGCCCCGGATGTGCCCACATCCAACATGGCCGCCACGTCTTCCCTTAACCCCAATGCAACTTCCTTCCCCGCCTCCAATATGGCGGCCCCCAGCCATTCAGCACCCCTGATGCCGGTGCTTCCCGGTGATTACCGGTCCCAAGGTTATGACCCAATGGCAACTCCCGCCTCCGGAGCTCCCTCCTATCCCCCGGCCCTGTCTCCTCAGGTGTTCCCCTCACGCAGAAGGTCCCAGATAATAGAGCTAGATGAGGAAGAGGATGACAGGCTGTCCCAGGGTTCAATGGAGGCTGCGAGAGCCCACCGTTCTATTGAAGATCCCTTCGGCCATCAGGGTCGGGGAGAACAGGCCCCTCCTAAATATGTCGCTTTTAACCCCACACAAGCTAGTGCTTTAATGAAATCTCTCCCTGACCCAGAGAAACAGCCTATGCCTTTTTACCGAGGGATAGTTCAGATACAAAAGACTTATTCCGCCGCCTGGCGTGACCTACTGAGCATTTGTGCTATTAAAGCAGGGGATGCATATTGGCCCAGCATGGCCCGCCACCTCAGTACAGATCTGCTTACAAGTGATGTTGATTATCCCTCCGGAGTAACCTTTTGCAATCAATTGAGAGATTGGGCTAAGGATAAACTTGCAGATCAAGCTGCTGGCCTTACTGATGTTGTGCAAGACAAAGGAGAATCAGTGGAAAGGTTTCATGCAAGATTATATCAAATGTTTACAGATTTGGGATTTGATCTCACTGACAAAATTCATTCACAAATGCTATCAGGTGCGTTTGTCCAAGGTGTTAAAGATTCCATACGCAAGGGAATCATTGCTGCACGCCCTGAATACAAGGTTGTTCCCCTAGATACGTTACTCCTAGTTGCTAGAGGTTTGGAATCTGCCCAAACCCCCAGAAGACCCAATTCAGCTCCTCTCATGGTGGCCCGTGCCACCCCCATCGCCCCTGGCACCAAGGGTGTCAAGTTAGAGGACGTAACATGTTTTAATTGTGGGGCTAAGGGACACTACAGAAGTGACTGTCCAGAACCCAAAAGGGAACCGGGGGAGCCCAAAAAGTTTCCTACAGGGGAGCCCAAAAAGTTTCCCAAGCCTGCCCCGGCCCCTAAGACCATGAAAACGGTTCCAATTGTTGAGGAACCAGATGATGATTAGGAAATTGGCAAACCTGTGTCATTAACCCCTGTCATGGCAGTGTTTACAGGGGATAAGGGGGGGGGGGCCACTTGCCACAGTGACTTTACCCATTGAAGGCCAACCTACCACATTTCTTATTGACACAGGCGCAGCCCGAAGTGTTCTCAGAGAACAAGACCTGCCAGACCCATCTTTCTTGTCAAGTATTGATGTCTCCTGTGTTGGAGTGGATGGCCAACCGAGACACAGTCCTCTAACAACCCCTCTGCGGGTTGGCACAAGCTTACTTGCTCGTTTTGTAGTTTCCTCCACATGCCCAATTAACCTGTTAGGCGCTGATGTCCTTTCACGCCTGCAGGCGTCTATAACCTTCACTCCAGACGGACAGGTAGAAATGTCTACACCTCTATCTGTTTCTGACACTTCAGCCCTGTGCTCCTTACCTTTGATGCTGCAATTAGATATACCCAATGAGCAAGCAGCAGAACCTAGGTCCAATTTCCCAGATGAGTTAAAAACTCAGGTGCCTGCTAAGTTATGGTCCTCAGGCCCAGAGGATATAGGTCATCTAAATGTCCCACCTGTGGTGGTTAAGCTTATCCCAGGAGCTAAGTTACCAAGGAAACCACAATATCCTCTAAAACCAGCACAGGCTGCAGCCATTTCTATTCACATCAAAGCGCTCCTGGAAAAGGGTGCTTTAGTGGAGTGTAAATCAGAATGTAAGACTCCATTATTTCCTGTGAAGAAGAAGACTTTAAAAGGTGAGCCAGTAAAGTACAGGATGGTTCAGGATCTCCGTGCAGTCAATGAAGCCACTGTCCTGGACACCCCTCTTGTACCAAACCCCCATACCCTTCTCTCTGGCGTCCCACCTTCTGCAAAGTATTTCACAGTCATTGATCTAGCTAATGCCTTTTTCAGTGTCCCACTAGATCCATCCTGTCAATACCTGTTCGCTTTCACCCATGAAATGCAACAATATACATGGACTGTCATGCCCCAAGGGGCACAAAATTCTCCAAGTCAATTTGCCAAAGCCATGTGTACTATTCTTGACCCATGGCAAGCTGAACACCCAGAAGTTGTTTTACTCCAGTATGTGGATGATTTGTTGCTCTGTGGAGATGATATACCCACTACTGAAAAATGTTCAATCAGTCTGCTTTGCTATTTGGCAGAACAAGGATGTAAAGCTTCGCTTCTCAAGCTGCAATTCTGTCAACCCTCTGTGATTTTCCTTGGACATTGCCTATCTCAAGGTACCAGACATCTCACTCGGGACCGAGTCAGAACAATTCTGGACATTCAACCCCCAAGGACTTCAAAATCTCTTCATGCCTTCTTAGGCCTCATTTCCTACTGCAGAGCATGGATCCCAGAGGCCTCTCTGCTTATGCAACCTCTCTACGATGCACTCAAGTCAGATCCATTCGGCCTGACCAACGAAGCTCTGGAGAATTTCAAATCTCTTAAACGTGCTATTGCTTCTGCTCCTGCCTTGGGCCTACCAGACTATACCAAACCTTTCAAATTATTTGTCTCTGAAAGACAAGGCCATACTACAGGAGTTCTTACCCAAACTAATGACTTAAGAGGCCGCCAGAGGCCTATTGGATACTTTTCATGCCAACTGGACATTGTGGCTAGAGGGACCCCTTCCTGCCTTAGGGCTGTTTTTGCTGCAAGAGAACTTATTGAAAGAACTTCAGACCTAGTCCTTGGCCACCCGTTGGTTGTTTTGGCCCCTCATGACATCTCTGCCATTATCAACCAAGTCCAGCTCAAGCACGTGTCTCCCGCTAGACACCTACGTCTGCAATGTCATCTTCTTCTGCCTGACAACATTTCTATACAAAGGTGTCAAGTTCTTAACCCATCCACTCTTCTTCCACTCCCTGAGGGGGGTATCTACTATGGGTTTGTCACAGATGAAACCTACATTTACCTTCTCTGTGGATGTATCAAGAAAATGCATCCACATTTAACTTTTCACGAGGACAAGACACCTCTCTGTGAAGGTCCAGATTACGCCTTCTGTACCATGTGGTACAAGCCAGACATTACTCCTGAACCTTGCTATGAAGATGAGCTCTACCACTGGTTTGAAGTAAAGCTCACTGCCCAAGATTTCTATTGTGACTCGGAAGGCAACAGCATGGTCCTGATCCAACTGCCCCCAGAACTCAATTACCTATACCATCATTGGGATACTGCTATTCCACATATTCCTGTTACCAAGTTAAAGACAAGATCATGGAATGACCTTGGGCCCATGGCAAAATTATGGGCCACCATGGATGAATCACAACTACAGGAAAATGGCATTGCCAAATACCCAGCAACTGACCTTCTTGAAGCATGGCCACGACATTTCCTGGAAAAAGAATTTAAAGACCTAGTTATAACAAATGACTATGACCCAGAAACTCCTCATGACTGTTTCGAACAGATGAAAATGGAAACAGTACACTTACCAACTGTGCATGAGAATCCATTACCGGATCCGGATTTTACTCTGTTTGTGGACGGTTCAAGGTATGCTGATGAAGAAGGAAAATACCATACAGGATATGCCGTAACCACAACAGGGGAAGTTCTCAAGTCATCACCTCTACCGCCAGCAATGTCTGCGCAAGAAGCTGAATTGCAAGCCCTGACTTCAGCATGCAAGATTTCCAAGGGAAAGCGTGCCAACATCTATACAGATTCAAGATATGCTCTGGGTGTGGCACATGACTTCGGCCTCATTTGGAAGACAAGAGGATTTCTTACCACTGCCGGTACACCAGTCAAACACAGCTCTGCAATCAAGGAACTAATGGATGCCCTCCTACTCCCTGAAGAAGTGGCCGTTTTGAAAGTAAAGGCACATGGGAAATTGGATTCAGATGAAGCAAAGGGCAACCATTTGGCCGATCAGGCTGCTAAGCAAGCAGCCAGAGATTTGCAGGAAGTGGATGAAGAAGTGTCCGGTCAAGAAGAAGAAGTTCCTATCTTTACCTTACAAACTCTTCCTACTGACCTAAGAATTCTACGAGAACAACAAGCTATAATTACCCCTGGAGAAATCCAGAAATGGAAGAAGAAAGGAGCTGTCCAAAAGGACGGAATTTACTACAACAATTCTAAATTTTGCCTTCCAAGAAACTTATACCCAGCAGTTGTCCAATGGGCCCATGGGCCTGCACATCTGTCAAAAGACCTAATGGCCGCCCTCATTCAAAAATATTATGAAGCACCTGGAATCACAACCCTGATCAACAGCTTCTGCAGGGCCTGTGTCATTTGTGCAAAATGTAATCCAGGAAGACCAATCAAGGTGCCTGCAAAGCACCTAGCAAAACCCATGTACCCATTCCAGAGAATTCAAATTGATCATATCCAAATGCCCAAGAGTGGGTCTCATGAATATGCACTAGTAATGGTGGATATGTTCTCAGGCTGGCCAGAAGCCTACCCTGTAGCCAATATCACTGCAAAAACAACCGCAAGACGCCTACTTACAGACATTGTATGTAGATTTGGACTTCCAGAAGTCATTGAAAGTGATCAAGGCCCAGCCTTTACAGCAACAGTGACTAAAGAAATTTGGACTGCTCTGGGAGTGACCCTAGCCTTCCACACCCCTTACCACCCACAAAGTAGTGGTAAAGTAGAGCGCATGAATGGCACTCTAAAAGCCAGAATGTTAAAAATGTCACAAGAAACAAAAATGCCCTGGCCAGAAAGTCTGTCAATAGCTTTGTTCAGCGTTAGGCACACACCTAGAGGGAAACACTCGTTATCCCCATATGAAATTCTATTTGGGACAGCACCCAGGCTAGGTTGTTATTATCCACAGCAGTTACAGCTTCAATCAGATGTTTTAGTAGACTATGTAACTGAACTTGCAAGTGCCTTGAACAAAATACATGCCCAAGTTTTCTCTTCAATTCCAGATCCTGATCTGAACACAGGTACCCATAACCTGCTTCCCGGAGATTGGGTTCTGGTTAAGAAGTTCGTGCGGAAAAGCACCCTGGAACCAAGATTTGACGGGCCATTCCAAGTTCTCCTGATCACCGCAACTTCCGTCAAATTGGCCGGCAGGCCACATTGGATCCACGCTTCCCACTGCAAGAAGTCTCCTGCCCCAGAGGAAGCAGATACCGCACAACCATGTACCTCTGGTACATTGTCTCCTTAATTAGTTTAATTAAGGCCCAGCAAGTAGCCATCACTAAAGATGCTAGTGGGTACACCTTCTGGTATAATTCATCATGTACCCGTGTGGCTACCTATACCTTTGATTATTGTGACATCGTAGAATGCCCATTCACTACAACACAAATCCAGAATATCTATAGAGATATCCCTCATGTAAAAGATCCATATGTTTGTGTAGTTGACAAACAATGGGGGCATAATTGTGGCCATTGGGGGGCGGCGGGATGGAATGCCGGGCCTTCCTGGGGCTACAAGCCAAAAAGTGCCTTATCTAAAGTAGATGATCATGGTAGGTCCCTCCTTCAAAGAATGACTCTGAGAAAGCCTGGAGGAGGCACACCAATGAAATTAATTCTTAATGTTGAGCATCCAAGCCCAACAGATGCAGACCAGTATGTATTGGGAATGTACTGGAAAAAGGGTTCCTATACTAAATTAGGGCATTTCTACCTTAAAGATATGTGTAATTCCCCTGAGTGGCAAGGAGCTACTCATATGGTCACAAACCCATTAAAACCACACATCCAGTCCTTTAAGGACATGATGGCCATTGCTAACCCCACCTTTGAAGATACTATGGCCGCTGAAACAGGTTTTAATGATGTTAACCTATGGTTAGAATGGATGAAATATAATGCCAACAAACATAACCGAACCGCATGCTATGTGTGTGGTGGTGCCCGGCCTCATCTGGGCACTGTACCTTTAACCCTGCCAGTAGATGAAGAAAATTGCATTTTAAGTCTTTTTGCCTACCAATATAATTTCAACAGGTCTCAATGTCAAGCATGGACAGCGGAGTATCCTCTTATAGCCAAAAATGTAAGACCTCCTCATGGTGTTACCGTATATAAAGGTAATTACACTTGCTATGTCAAACATGATGGGATTGGTAAATTTGTGGGTAACTTTCCCGCAGGTTATTGTACTACATATAGAACTGTTCCTGTACGTTTGCTGCAGCAGCACACTAGGTCACTGGGAGATATTTACTGGTTGTGTGGGGATTTACAGTTAAGATCCAGAATGGACACAGAGTGGTGGGGGGAGTGTACATTGGCCAAGGCCATTATGCCTATACACATTATTTCTGACACACACACCAACACCCATGAGTCCAGCCACACTAAGGCCAAGCGTGAAGCCCCAGTAAAAGGAAGTTTTGACCCTCACATTTACATTGATGCCATTGGGGTACCTAGGGGGGTACCCAATGAATTTAAAGCAAGAGATGAAGTTGCTGCAGGGTTTGAATCAATTTTTACCATAGTTACTGCAAACAAGAACTTAAATTGGATAAACTACATTTATTACAATCAACAGCGTTTCGTTAATTACACCAGAGATGCCCTTCAGGGATTAGCCGAACAATTGCAGACAACATCCCAAATGGCCTTCCAAAATAGAATAGCCCTGGATATGATCCTAGCCGAAAAAGGAGGGGTATGTAAAATTTTGCCCGACACCATGACATGTTGTACCTACATCCCAGAAAACACAGGTCCTAATGGTAAAGTTACATTAGCCATAGCAAAATTAAATGACCTCTCAGAAGAATTAAAAAGGAATTCCGGGATAAAAGATCCCTGGGACAGATGGTTTGGTTGGATGACGGGTTGGAAAAAAGCTTTAATGCATATTGGTATGGCAATACTAATTTCTCTTTTTATCTTTGCTCTTCTCTTTTGTTGTGTCTTCCCCTGCCTGAGGAAAGCTCTCACGAAGACTATTGACCAAGCGGCACCCACTTTCACACTACTTGATGTTGATGACCAAGATTTCCAGGATCTCAACTCACCCTGTTTGCCGCTGCAATCCATCCCTTTTGATGATAAAGTGCGAGAGTTCTAGGAAGGGACCACCTTAGGGACAGCATCTGTCGGTGAATGGTAAAGGCCCCATGTGGAGAAGTGGTGGGTTAGCTGCCATGGGATACCCTTGGGTGTGAAGCGTTCGAGAGCCATACTGACGGATGGTTAGCCTATTAGGGTCAGATCTAGGGACAGACTTGCACTTTGCATTAACACTTAGCTAGCGGCCACGGGGTTTCTGTGCCTTTGGGCTAACACGTCTTCTGGTATTAACAAATAAAGTTTTTATCTCTTAGAATCTAACATTTCATAGGGGGGACTGATGTAGAATTATTAAAAAATCTTATTGTATTTATATTGAATTGCTGCTCTAACTCTGTATTAACCTGATACTGTGACAAATCTTCCATTTTGTCCTCATAACCTGACTTCTTCATATGAAAACTACATTACATGACAGTATTTCTCAGCACATCTAATACAATAGACAAGGACTG